>NC_134404.1:132794359-132799359 GCF_038048845.1 Mixophyes fleayi | reverse complement strand
GGTTTTGAGATGTATAAGAGATGTAGGTCAGTAGGCAACCAATACCTACAGCCACACCCTCCTGAACAAGTCCAATCTTGTCTGATCTTGGAAGCTAAGTAGGGCCGGGCCTGGTTAGTACTTGGATGGGAGACCACTTGGGAATTCCAGGAGCTGTTAGCCATTTTTTTTTCTCTCTCTTGTTCTTGCTTCCTTCAATGCTGGTTTTGAGATGTAGGTCAGTAGGCAACCAATACCTACAGCCACACCACCCTGAACAAGCCCAATCTCATCTGATCTTGGAAGCTAAGCAGGGCTGGGCCTGGTTAGTACTTGGATGGGAGACCACCTGGGAATACAAGGTGCTGTAGGCCTTTGTTTATCTCTCTCTTGTTCTTGCTTCCTTCAATGCTGGTTTTGAGATGTATAAGTGATGTAGGTCAGGAGGCAACCAACACCTACAGCCGCACCACCCTGACCAAGCCTAATCTCGTCTGATCTTGGAAGCTAAACAGGGCCAGGCCTGGTTAGTACTTGGATGGAAGACCACCTGGGAATACTAGGTGCAATAGGCCTTTTTTTTTCTCTCTCTTGTTCTTGCTTCCTTCAATGCTGGTTTTGAGATGTATAAAAGATGTAGGTCAGTAGGCAACCAACACCCACGGCCACACCACCCTGAACAAGCCCAATCTCGTCTGATCTTGTAAGCTAAGCAGGGCCGGGCCTGGTTAGTACTTGGATGTGAGGCAACCTGGGAATTCCAGGTGCTGTAGGCCTTTTTTTTTCTCTCTCTTATTCTTGCTTCCTTCAATGCTGGTTTTGAGATGTAGGTCAGTAGGCAACAAATACCTACAGCCACAACACCTTGAACAAGCCCAATCTCATCAGATCTTGGAAGCTAAGCAGGGCCGGGCCTGGTTAATACTTGGATGGGAGACCACCTGGGAATACCAGGTGCTGTAGGCCTTTTTTTTTCTCTCTCTTGTTCTTGCTTCCTTCAATGCTGGTTTTGAGATGTATAAGAGATGTAGGTCAGTAGGCAACCAATACCTACAGCCACACCACCCTGAACAAGCCCAATCTCATCTGATCTTGGAAGCTAAGCAGGGCTGGGCCTGGTTAGTACTTGGATGGGAGACCACCTGGGAATACAAGGTGCTTTAGGCCTTTTTTTTATCTCTCTCTTGTTCTTGCTTCCTTCAATGCTGGTTTTGAGATGTATAAGAGATGTAGGTCAGGTGGCAACCAACACCTACAGCTGCACCACCCTGACCAAGCCTAATCTCATCTGATCTTGGAAGCTAAACAGGGCCAGGCCTGGTTAGTACTTGGATGGGAGACCACCTGGGAATACCAGGTGCCATAGGCCTTTTTTTTCTCTCTCTCTTGTTCTTGCTTCCTTCAATGCTGGTTTTGAGATGTATAAGAGATGTAGGTCAGTAGGTAACCAACACCCACGGCCACACCACCCTGAACAAGCCCAATCTCATCTGATCTTGGAAGCTAAGCAGGGCCAGGCCTGGTTAGTACTTGGATGGGAGACCACCTGGGAATACCAGGTGCCATAGGCCCTTTTTTTTCTCTCTTTTGTTCTTGCTTCCTTCAATGCTGGTTTTGAGATGTATAAGAGATGTAGGTCAGTAGGCAACCAATACCTACAGCCACACCCTCCTGAACAAGTCCAATCTCATCTGATCTTGGAAGCTAAGTAGGGCCGGGCCTGGTTAGTACTTGGGTGGGAGACCAGTTGGGAATTCCAGGAGCTGTTAGCCATTTTTTTTTCTCTCTCTTGTTCTTGCTTCCTTCAATGCTGGTTTTGAGATGTAGGTCAGTAGGCAACAAATAACTACAGCCACACCACCCTGAACAAGCCCAATATCGTCTGATCTTGGAAACTAAGCAGGGTCGGGCCTGGTTAGTAATTGGATGGGAGACCACCTGGGAATACCAGATGCCATAGGCCTTTTTTTTTCACTCTCTTGTTCTTGCTTCCTTCAATGCTGGTTTTGAGATGTATAAGAGATGTAGGTTAGGAGGCAACCAATACCTACAGCCACATCACCCTGAGCAAGCCCAATCTTAACTGATCGTGGAAGCTAAGCAGTGCTGGGCCTAGTAAGTACTTGGATGGGAGACCACCTCAGAATTCCAGGTGTTGTAAGCCTTTTTTTTTTCTCTCTCTTGTTCTTGATTCCTTCAATGCTGGTTTTGAGATGTATAAGAGATGTAGGTCAGTAGGCAACCAATACCTACAGCCACGCCACCCTGAACAAGCCCAATCTCGTCTGATCTTGGAAGCTAAGCAGGGCCAGGCCTGGTTAGTACTTGGATGGGAGACCACCTGGGAATACCAGGTGCTGTAGTCCTTTTTTTTCTCTCTCTCTTGTTCTTGCTTCCATAAATGCTGGTTTTGAGATGTATAAGAGATGTAGAACTGTAAGCAACAAATACCTACAGCCACACCACTCTGAACAAGCATGATCTTGGAAGCTAAGCAGGGCTGGGCCTGGTTAGTACTTGGATGGGAGACAACCTGGGAATACCAGGTGCCGTAGGCCTTTTTTTGTCTCTCTCTTGTTCTTGCTTCCTTCAATGCTGGTTTTGAGATGTATAAGAGATGTAGGTCAGTAGGCAACCAATACCCACGGCCACAACACCCTGAACAAGCCCAATCTCATCAGATCTTGGAAGCTAAGCAGAGCCGGGCCTGGTTAATACTTGGATGGGAGACCACCTGGGAATACCAGGTGCTGTAGACCTTTTTTTTCTCTCTCTTGTTCTTGCTTCCTTCAATGCTGGTTTTGAGATATATAAGAGATGTAGGTCAGTAGGCAATCAATACCTACAGCCACACCACCCTGAACAAGCCCAATCTCATCTGATCTTGGAAGCTAAGCAGGGCTGGGCCTGGTTAGTACTTGGATGGGAGACCACCTGGGAATACCAGGTGCTGTAGGCCTTTTTTTTTCTCTCTCTTGTTCTTGCTTCCTTCAATGCTGGTTTTGAGATGTATAAGAGATGTAGGTCAGTAGGCAACCAACACCCACGGCCACACCACCCTGAACAAGCCCAATCTTGTCTGATCTTGTAAGCTAAGCAGGGCTGGTACTGGTTAGTACTTGGATGTGAGGCAACCTGGGAATTCCAGGTGCTGTAGGCCTTTTTTTTTCTCTCTCTTGTTCTTGCTTCCTTCAATGCTGGTTTTGAGATGTAGGTCAGTAGGCAACAAATACCTACAGCCACAACACCCTGAACAAGCCCAATCTCATCAGATCTTGGAAGCTAAGCAGGGCCGGGCCTGGTTAACACTTGGATGGGAGACCACCTGGAAATACCAGGTGCTGTAGGCCTTTTTTTTTCTCTCTCTTGTTCTTGCTTCCTTCAATGCTAGTTTTGAGATGTATAAGAGATGTAGGTCAGAAGGCAGCCAATACATACAGCCACACCCCCCTGAACAAGCCCAATCTTGTCTGATCTTGGAAGCTAAGCAGGGCCAGGCCTGGTTAGTACTTGGATGGGAGACAACCTGTGAATACCAGGTGCTGTAGGCTTTTTTTTCTCTCTCTTGTTCTTGCTTCCTTCAATGCTGGTTTTGAGATGTAAAAGAGATGTAGGTCAGGAGGCAACCAATACCTGCAGCCACACCACCCTGAACAAGTCCAATCTTGTCTGATCTTGGAAGCTAAGCAGGGCCAGGCCTGGTTAGTACTTGGATGGGAGACCACCTGGGAATACCAGGTGCCATAGGCCTTTTTTTTTCTCTCTTTTGTTCTTGCTTCCTTCAATGCTGGTTTTGAGATGTATAAGAGATGTAGGTCAGTAGGCAACCAATACCTACAGCAACACCCTCCTGAACAAGTCCAATCTCGTCTGATCTTGGAAGCTAAGTAGGGCCGGGCCTGGTTAGTACTTGGATGGGAGACCACTTGGGAATTCCAGGAGCTGTTAGCCATTTTTTTTTCTCTCTCTTGTTCTTGCTTCCTTCAATGCTGGTTTTGAGATGTAGGTCAGTAGGCAACAAATAAGTACAGCCACACCACCCTGAACAAGCCCAATCTCGTCTGATCTGGGAAACTAAGCAGGGTCGGGCCTGGTTAGTAATTGGATGGGAGACCACCTGGGAATACCAGATGCCATAGGCCTTTTTTTTTTCTCTCTCTTGTTCTTGCTTCCTTCAATGCTGGTTTTGAGATGTATAAGAGATGTAGGTCAGGAGGCAACCAATACCTACAGCCACATCACCCTGAGCAAGCCCAATCTTAACTGCTCGTGGAAGCTAAGCAGTGCTGGGCCTAGTAAGTACTTGGATGGGAGACCACCTCGGAATTCCAGGTGTTGTAAGTCTTTTTTTTTCCCTCTCTTGTTCTTGCTTCCTTCAATGCTGGTTTTGAGATGTATAAGAGATGTAGGTCAGTAGGCAAACAATACCTACAGCCACGCCACCCTGAACAAGCCCAATCTCATCTGATCTTGGAAGCTAAGCAGGGCCAGGCCTGGTTAGTACTTGGATGGGAGACCACCTGGGAATACCAGGTGCTGTAGTCCTTTTTTTTCTCTCTCTCTTGTTCTTGCTTCCTTCAATGCTGGTTTTGAGATGTATAAGAGATATAGGTCTGTAAGCAACAAATACCTACAGCCACACCACTCTGAACAAGCCCAATCTCGTCTGATCTTGGAAGATAAGCAGGGCTGTGCCTGGTTAGTATTTGGATGGGGGACCACCTGTGAATACCAGGTGCCATAGGCCTTTTTTTTGTCTCTCTCTTGTTCTTGCTTCCTTCAATGCTGGTTTTGAGATGTATAAGAGATGTAGGTCAGTAGGCAACCAACACCTACAGCCACACCCTCCTGAACAAGTCCAATCTCGTCTGATCTTGGAAGCTAAGTAGGGCCGGGCCTGGTTAGTACTTGGATGGGAGACCACTTGGGAATTCCAGGAGCTGTTAGCCATTTTTTTTTCTCTCTTGTTCTTGCTTCCTTCAATGCTGGTTTTGAGATGTAGGTCAGTAAGCTACAAATAA
>NC_134404.1:132784359-132791859 GCF_038048845.1 Mixophyes fleayi | reverse complement strand
CTGTAGGCCTTTTTTTTTTCTCTCTCTTGTTCTTGCTTCCTTCAATGCTGGTTTTGAGATGTAGGTCAGTAGGCAACAAATACCTACAGCCACACCACAGTGAGCAAGCCCAATCTCGTCAGATCTTGGAAGCTAAGCAGGGTCGGGCCTGGTTAATACTTGGATGGGAGACCACCTGGAAATACCAAGTGCTGTAGGCCTTTTTTTTCTCTCTCTTGTTCTTGCTTCCTTCAATGCTAGTTTTGAGATGTATAAGAGATGTAGGTCAGAAGGCAGCCAATACATACAGCCACATCTCCCTGAACAAGCCCAATCTCGTCTGATCTTGGAAGCTAAGCAGAGCCGGGCCTGGTTAGTACTTGGATGGGAGACCACCTGGAAATACCAGGTGCTGTAGGCCTTTTTTTTCTCTCTCTTGTTCTTGCTTCCTTCAATGCTAGTTTTGAGATGTATAAGAGATGTAGGTCAGAAGGCAGCCAATACATACAGCCACATCTCCCTGAACAAGCCCAATCTCGTCTGATCTTGGAAGCTAAGCAGGGCCGGGCCTGGTTAGTACTTGGATGGGAGACCACCTGGGAATACCAGGTGCTGTAGGCCTTTTTTTTCTCTCTCTCTTGTTCTTGCTTCATTCAATGCTGGTTTTGAGATGTATAAGAGATGTAGGTCTGTAAGCAACAAATACCTACAGCCACACCACTCTGAACAAGCCTGATCTTGCCTGATCTTGGAAGCTAAGCAGGGCTGGGCCTGGTTAGTACTTGGATGGGAGACCACCTGGGAATACCAGGTGCTCTAGGCCTTTTTTTGTCTCTCTCTTGTTCTTGCTTCCTTCAATGCTGGTTTTGAGATGTATAAGAGATGTAGGTCAGTAGACACCCAATACCCACGGCCACAACACCCTGAACAAGCCCAATCTCATCAGATCTTGGAAGCTAAGCAGGGCTGGGCCTGGTTAATACTTGGATGGGAGACCACCTGGGAATACCAGGTCCTGTAGGCCTTTTTTTTTCTCTCTCTTGTTCTTGCTTCCTTCAATGCTGGTTTTGAGATGTATAAGAGATGTAGGTCAGTAGGCAACCAATACCTACAGCCACACAACCCTGAACAAGCCCAATCTCATCTGATCTTGGAAGCTAAGCAGGGCTGCGCCTGGTTAGTACTTGGATGGGAGACCACCTGGGAAAACAAGGTGCTGTAGGCCTTTTTTTATCTCTCTCTTGTTCTTGCTTCCTCCAATGCTGGTTTTGAGATGTATAAGAGATGTAGGTCAGTAGGCAACCAACACCTACAGCCGCACCACCCTGACCAAGCCTAATCTTTTCTGATCTTGGAAGCTAAACAGGGCCAGGCCTGGTTAGTACTTGGATGGGAGACCACCTGGGAATAACAGGTGCCATAGGCCTTTTTTTTACTCTCTCTTGTTCTTGCTTCCTTCAATGCTGGTTTTGAGATTTATAAGAGATGTAGGTCAGTAGGCAGCCAACACCAACAGCCACACCACCCTGAACAAGCCCAATCTCGTCTGATCTTGTAAGCTAAGCAGGGCCGGGCCTGGTTAGTACTTGGATGTGAGGCAACCTGGGAGTTCCAGGTGCTGTAGGCCTTTTTTTTTTCTCTCTCTTGTTCTTGCTTCCTTCAATGCTGGTTTTGAGATGTAGGTCAGTAGGCAACAAATACCTACAGCCACACCACAGTGAGCAAGCCCAATCTTGTCAGATCTTGGAAGCTAAGCAGGGTCGGGCCTGGTTAATACTTGGATGGGAGACCACCTGGAAATACCAGGTGCTGTAGGCCTTTTTTTTTTCTCTCTCTTGTTCTTGCTTCCTTCAATGCTAGTTTTGAGATGTATAAGAGATGTAGGTCAGAAGGCAGCCAATACCTACAGCCACACCACAGTGAGCAAGCCCAATCTCGTCAGATCTTGGAAGCTAAGCAGGGTCGGGCCTGGTTAGTACTTGGATGGGAGACCACCTGGGAATACCAGGTGCCGAAGGCCTTTTTTTGTCTCTCTCTTGTTCTTGCTTCCTTCAATGCTGGTTTTGAGATGTATAAGAGATGTAGGTCAGTAGGAAACCAATACCCACGGCCACAACACCCTGAACAAGCCCAATCTCATCAGATCTTGGAAGCTAAGCAGGGCCGGGCCTGGTTAATACTTGGATGAGAGACCACCTGGGAATGCCAGGTGCTGTAGGCCTTATTTTTCTCTCTCTTGTTCTTGCTTCCTTCAATGCTGGTTTTGAGATGTATAAGAGATGTAGGTCAGGAGGCAACCAACACCTACAGCCGCACCACCCTGACCAAGCCTATTCTTGTCTGATCTTGGAAGCTAAACAGGGCCAGGCCTGGTTAGTACTTGGATGGGAGACCACCTGGGAATACCAGGTGCCATAGGCCTTTTTTTTTCTCTCTCTTGTTCTTGCTTCCTTTAATGCTGGTTTTGAGATGTAGGTCAGTAGGCAACAAATACCTACAGCCACACCACAGTGAGCAAGCCCAATCTCGTCAGATCTTGGAAGCTAAGCAGGGTCGGGCCTGGTTAATACTTGGATGGGAGACCACCTGGAAATACCAGGTGCTGTAGGCCTTTTTTTTCTCTCTCTTGTTCTTGCTTCCTTCAATGCTAGTTTTGAGATGTATAAGAGATGTAGGTCAGAATGCAGCCAATACATGCAGCCAATACATACAGCCACATCTCATTGAACAAGCCCAATCTCGTCTGATCTTGGAAGCTAAGCAGGGCCGGGCCTGGTTAGTACTTGGATGGGAGACCACCTGGGAATACCAGGTGCTGTAGGCCTTTTTTTTCTCTCTCTCTTGTTCTTGCTTCCTTCAATGCTGGTTTTGAGATGTATAAGAGATGTAGGTCTGTAAGCAACAAATACCTACAGCCACACCACTCTGAACAAGCCTGATCTTGGAAGCTAAGCAGGGCTGGGCCTGGTTAGTACTTGGATGGGAGACCACCTGGGAATACCAGGTGCCGTAGGCCTTTTTTTGTCTCTCTCTTGTTCTTGCTTCCTTCAATGCTGGTTTTGAGATGTATAAGAGATGTAGGTCAGTAGACAACCAATACCCACGGCCACAACACCCTGAACAAGCCCAATCTCATCAGATCTTGGAAGCTAAGCAGGGCTGGGCATGGTTAATACTTGGATGGGAGACCACCTGGGAATACCAGGTGCTGTAGGCCTTTTTTTTTCTCTCTCTTGTTCTTGCTTCCTTCAATGCTGGTTTTGAGATGTATAAGAGATGTAGGTCAGTAGGCAACCAATACCTACAGTCACACCACCCTGAACAAGCCCGATCTCATCTGATCTTGGAAGCTAAGCAGGGCTTGGCCTGGTTAGTATTTGAATGGGAGACCACCTGGGAAAACAAGGTGCTGTAGGCCTTTTTTTATCTCTCTCTTGTTCTTGCTTCCTTCAATGCTGGTTTTGAGATGTATAAGAGATGTAGGTCAGTAGGCAACCAACACCTACAGCCGCACCACCCTGACAAAGCCTAATCTTGTCTGATCTTGGAAGCTAAACAGGGCCAGGCCTGGTTAGTACTTGGATGGGAGACCACCTGGGAATAACAGGTGCCATAGGCCTTTTTTTTACTCTCTCTTGTTCTTGCTTCCTTCAATGCTGGTTTTGAGATTTATAAGAGATGTAGGTCAGTAGGCAACCAACACCAACAGCCACACCACCCTGAACAAGCCCAATCTCGTCTGATCTTGTAAGCTAAGCAGGGCCGGGCCTGGTTAGTACTTGGATGTGAGGCAACCTGGGAGTTCCAGGTGCTGTAGGCCTTTTTTTTTTCTCTCTCTTGTTCTTGCTTCCTTCAATGCTGGTTTTGAGATGTAGGTCAGTAGGCAACAAATACCTACAGCCACACCACAGTGAGCAAGCCCAATCTTGTCAGATCTTGGAAGCTAAGCAGGGTCAGGCCTGGTTAATACTTGGATGGGAGACCACCTGGAAATACCAGGTGCTGTAGGCCTTTTTTTTCTCTCTCTTGTTCTTGCTTCCTTCAATGCTAGTTTTGAGATGTATAAGAGATGTAGGTCAGAAGGCAGCCAATACCTACAGCTACAAAACAGTGAGCAAGCCCAATCTCGTCAGATCTTGGAAGCTAAGCAGGGTCGGGCCTGGTTAGTACTTGGATGGGAGACCACCTGGGAATACCAGGTGCCGAAGGCCTTTTTTTGTCTCTCTCTTGTTCTTGCTTCCTTCAATGCTGGTTTTGAGATGTATAAGAGATGTAGGTCAGTCGGCAACCAATACCCACGGCCACAACACCCTGAACAAGCCCAATCTCATCAGATCTTGGAAGCTAAGCAGGGCCGGGCCTGGTTAATACTTGGATGAGAGACCACCTGGGAATACCAGGTGCTGTAGGCCTTTTTTTTCTCTCTCTTGTTCTTGCTTCCTTCAATGCTGGTTTTGAGATGTATAAGAGATGTAGGTCAGTAGGCAACCAATACCTACAGCCACACCACCCTGAACAAGCCCAATCTCATCTGATCTTGGAAGCTAAGCAGGGCTGGGCCTGGTTAGTACTTGGATTGGAGACCACCTGGGAATACAAGGTGCTGTAGGCCTTTTTTTTATCTCTCTCTTGTTCTTGCTTCCTTCAATGCTGGTTTTGAGATGTATAAGAGATGTAGGTCAGGAGGCAACCAACACCTACAGCCGCACCACCCTGACCAAGCCTATTCTTGTCTGATCTTGGAAGCTAAACAGGGCCAGGCCTGGTTAGTACTTGGATGGGAGACCACCTGGGAATACCAGGTGCCATAGGCCTTTTTTTTTCTCTCTCTTGTTCTTGCTTCCTTCAATGCTGGTTTTGAGATGTATAAGAGATGTAGGTCTGTAAGCAACAAATACCTACAGCCACACCACTCTGAACAAGCCTGATCTTGGAAGCTAAGCAGGGCTGGGCCTGGTTCGTACTTGGATGGGAGACCACCTGGGAATACCAGGTGCCATAGGCCTTTTTTTGTCTCTCTCTTGTTCTTGCTTCCTTCAATGCTGGTTTTGAGATGTATAAGAGATGTAGGTCAGTAGACAAGCAATACCCACGGCCACAACACCCTGAACAAGCCCAATCTCATCAGATCTCAGAAGCTAAGCAGGGCTGGGCCTGGTTAATACTTGGATGGGAGACCACCTGGGAATACCAGGTGCTGTAGGCCTTTTTTTTATCTCTCTCTTGTTCTTGCTTCCTTCAATGCTGGTTTTGAGATGTATAAGAGATGTAGGTCAGGAGGCAACCAACACCTACAGCCGCACCACCCTGACCAAGCCTATTCTTGTCTGATCTTGGAAGCTAAACAGGGCCAGGCCTGGTTAGTACTTGGATGGGAGACCACCTGGGAATACCAGGTGCCATAGGCCTTTTTTTTTCTCTCTCTTGTTCTTGCTTCCTTCAATGCTGGTTTTGAGATGTATAAGAGATGTAGGTCTGTAAGCAACAAATACCTACAGCCACACCACTCTGAACAAGCCTGATCTTGGAAGCTAAGCAGGGCTGGGCCTGGTTAGTACTTGGATGGGAGACCACCTGGGAATACCAGGTGCCGTAGGCCTTTTTTTGTCTCTCTCTTATTCTTGCTTCCTTCAATGCTGGTTTTGAGATGTATAAGAGATGTAGGTCAGTAGACAAGCAATACCCACGGCCACAACACCCTGAACAAGCCCAATCTCATCAGATCTCGGAAGCTAAGCAGGGCTGGGCCTGGTTAATACTTGGATGGGAGACCACCTGGGAATACCAGGTGCTGTAGGCCTTTTTTTTTTCTCTCTCTTGTTCTTGCTTCCTTCAATGCTGGTTTTGAGATGTAGGTCAGTAGGCAACAAATACCTACAGCCACACCACAGTGAGCAAGCTCAATCTCGTCAGATCTTGGAAGCTAAGCAGAGTCGGGCCTGGTTAGTACTTGGATGGGAGACCACCTGGGAATACCAGGTGCCGAAGGCCTTTTTTTGTCTCTCTCTTGTTCTTGCTTCCTTCAATGCTGGTTTTGAGATGTATAAGAGATGTAGGTCAGTAGGCAACCAATACCCACGGCCACAACACCCTGAACAAGCCCAATCTCATCAGATCTTGGAAGCTAAGCAGGGCCGGGCCTGGTTAATACTTGGATGAGAGACCACCTGGGAATGCCAGGTGCTGTAGGCCTTATTTTTCTCTCTCTTGTTCTTGCTTCCTTCAATGCTGGTTTTGAGATGTATAAGAGATGTAGGTCAGGAGGCAACCAACACCTACAGCCGCACCACCCTGACCAAGCCTATTCTTGTCTGATCTTGGAAGCTAAACAGGGCCAGGCCTGGTTAGTACTTGGATGGGAGACCACCTGGGAATACCAGGTGCCATAGGCCTTTTTTTTTCTCTCTCTTGTTCTTGCTTCCTTTAATGCTGGTTTTGAGATGTAGGTCAGTAGGCAACAAATACCTACAGCCACACCACAGTGAGCAAGCCCAATCTCGTCAGATCTTGGAAGCTAAGCAGGGTCGGGCCTGGTTAATACTTGGATGGAAGACCACCTGGAAATACCAGGTGCTGTAGGCCTTTTTTTTCTCTCTCTTGTTCTTGCTTCCTTCAATGCTAGTTTTGAGATGTATAAGAGATGTAGGTCAGAATGCAGCCAATACCCACGGCCACAAAACCCTGAACAAGCCCAATCTCATCAGATCTTGGAAGCTAAGCAGGGCTGGGCATGGTTAATACTTGGATGGGAGACCACCTGGGAATACCAGGTGCTGTAGGCCTTTTTTTTCTCTCTCTTGTTCTTGCTTCCTTCAATGCTGGTTTTGAGATGTATAAGAGATGTAGGTCAGTAGGCAACCAATACCTACAGCCACACCACCCTGACCAAGCCCGATCTCATCTGATCTTGGAAGCTAAGCAGGGCTTTGCCTGGTTAGTACTTGGATGGGAGACCACCTGGGAAAACAAGGTGCTGTAGGCCTTTTTTTATCTCTCTCTTGTTCTTGCTTCCTTCAATGCTGGTTTTGAGATGTATAAGAGATGTAGGTCAGTAGGCAACCAACACCTACAGCCGCACCACCCTGACAAAGCCTAATCTTGTCTGATCTTGGAAGCTAAACAGGGCCAGGCCTGGTTAGTACTTGGATGGGAGACCACCTGGGAATAACAGGTGCCTTAGGCCTTTTTTTTACTCTCTCTTGTTCTTGCTTCCTTCAATGCTGGTTTTGAGATTTATAAGAGATGTAGTTCAGTAGGCAACCAACACCAACAGCCACACCACCCTGAACAAGCCCAATCTCGTCTGATCTTGTAAGCTAAGCAGGGCCGGGCCTGGTTAGTACTTGGATGTGAGGCAACCTGGGAGTTCCAGGTGCTGTAGGCCTTTTTTTTTTCTCTCTCTCTTGTTCTTGCTTCCTTCAATGCTGGTTTTGAGATGTAGGTCAGTAGGCAAAAAATACCTACAGCCACACCACAGTGAGCAAGCCCAATCTTGTCAGATCTTGGAAGCTAAGCAGGGTC
>NC_134404.1:132779359-132781859 GCF_038048845.1 Mixophyes fleayi | reverse complement strand
AGATGTAGGTCAGTAAGCAACCAATACCTACAGCCACACCACCCTGAACAAGCCCAATCTCATCTGATCTTGGAAGCTAAGCAGGGCTGGGCCTGGTTAGTACTTGGATGGGAGACCACCTGGGAAAACAAGGTGCTGTAGGCCTTTGTTTATCTCTCTCTTGTTCTTGCTTCCTTCAATGCTGGTTTTGAGATGTATAAGAGATGTAGGTCAGTAGGCAACCAACACCTACAGCCGCACCACCCTGACCAAGCCTAATCTTGTCTGATCTTGGAAGCTAAACAGGGCCAGGCCTGGTTAGTACTTGGATGGGAGACCACCTGGGAATAACAGGTACCATAGGCCTTTTTTTTACTCTCTCTTGTTCTTGCTTCCTTCAATGCTGGTTTTGAGATTTATAAGAGATGTAGGTCAGTAGGCAACCAACAGCCACACCACCCTGAACAAGCCCAATCTCGTCTGATCTTGTAAGCTAAGCAGGGCCGGGCCTGGTTAGTACTTGGATGTGAGGCAACCTGGGAGTTCCAGGTGCTGTAGGCCTTTTTTTTTTCTCTCTCTTGTTCTTGCTTCCTTCAATGCTGGTTTTGAGATGTAGGTCAGTAGGCAACAAATACCTACAGCCACACCACAGTGAGCAAGCCCAATCTTGTCAGATTTTGGAAGCTAAGCAGGGTCGGGCCTGGTTAATACTTGGATGGGAGACCACCTGGAAATACCAGGTGCTGTAGGCCTTTTTTTTCTCTCTCTTGTTCTTGCTTCCTTCAATGCTAGTTTTGAGATGTATAAGAGATGTAGGTCAGAAGGCAGCCAATACCTACAGCCACACCACAGTGAGCAAGCCCAATCTCGTCAGATCTTGGAAGCTAAGCAGGGTCGGGCCTGGTTAGTACTTGGATGGGAGACCACCTGGGAATACCAGGTGCTGTGGGCCTTTTTTTACTCTCTCTCTTGTTCTTGCTTCCTTCAATGCTGGTTTTGAGATGTATAAGAGATGTAGGTCTGTAAGTAACAAATACCTACAGCCACACCACTCTGAACAAGCCCAATCTCGTCTGATCTTGGAAGCTAAGCAGGGCTGGGCCTGGTTAGTACTTGGATGGAAGACCACCTGGGAATACCAGGTGCTGTAGGCCTTTTTTTTCTTTCTCTTGTTCTTGCTACCTTCAATGCTGGTTTTGAGATGTATAAGAGATGTAGGTCAGGAGGTAACCAATACCTACAGCCACATCACCCAGAGCAAGCCCAATCTTAACTGATCGTGGAAGCTAAGCAGTGCTGGGCCTAGTAAGTACTTGGATGGGAGAACACCTCAGAATTCCAGGTGTTGTAAGCCTTTTTTTTTTCTCTCTCTTGTTCTTGCTTCCTTCAATGCTGGTTTTGAGATGTATAAGAGATGTAGGTCAGTAAGCAACAAATACCTACAGCCACACCACTCTGAACAAGCCTGATCTTGGAAGCTAAGCAGGGCTGGGCCTGGTTAGTACTTGGATGGGAGACCACCTGGGAATACCAGGTGCCGAAGGCCTTTTTTGTCTCTCTCTTGTTCTTGCTTCTTTCAATGCTGGTTTTGAGATGTATAAGAGATGTAGGTCAGTAGGCAACCAATACCCACGGCCACAACACCCTGAACAAGCCCAATCTCATCAGATCTTGGAAGCTAAGCAGGGCCGGGCCTGGTTAATACTTGGATGAGAGACCACCTGGGAATACCAGGTGCTGTAGGCCTTTTTTTTCTCTCTCTTGTTCTTGCTTCCTTCAATGCTGGTTTTGAGATGTATAAGAGATGTAGGTCAGTAGGCAACCAATACCTACAGCCACACCACCCTGAACAAGCCCAATCTCATCTGATCTTGGAAGCTAAGCAGGGCTGGGCCTGGTTAGTATTTGGATGGGAGACCACCTGGGAATACAAGGTGCTGTAGGCCTTTTTTTTATCTCTCTCTTGTTCTTGCTTCCTTCAATGCTGGTTTTGAGATGTATAAGAGATGTAGGTCAGGAGGCAACCAACACCTACAGCCGCACCACCCTGACCAAGCCTATTCTTGTCTGATCTTGGAAGCTAAACAGGGCCAGGCCTGGTTAGTACTTGGATGGGAGACCACCTGGGAATACCAGGTGCCATAGGCCTTTTTTTTTCTCTCTCTTGTTCTTGCTTTCTTTAATGCTGGTTTTGAGATGTAGGTCAGTAGGCAACAAATACCTACAGCCACACCACAGTGAGCAAGCCCAATCTCGTCAGATCTTGGAAGTTAAGCAGGGTCCGGCCTGGTTAATACTTGGATGGGAGACCACCTGGAAATACCAGGTGCTGTAGGCCTTTTTTTTCTCTCTCTTGTTCTTGCTTCCTTCAATGCTAGTTTTGAGATGTATAAAAATGTAGGTCAGAAGGCAGCCAATTCATACAGCCACATCTCCCTGAACAAGCCCAATCTCGTCTGATCTTGGAAGCTAAGTAGGGCCGGTCCTGGTTAGTACTTGGATGGGAGACCACCTGGGAATA
>NC_134404.1:132769359-132774359 GCF_038048845.1 Mixophyes fleayi | reverse complement strand
GTGCTGTAAGCCTTTTTTTTTTTCTCTCTCTTGTTCTTGCTTCCTTCAATGCTGGTTTTGAGATGTATAAGAGATGTAGGTCAGTATGCAGCCAATACCTACAGCCACACCACCCTGAACAAGCCCAATCTTGACTGATCTTGGAAGCTAAGCAGGGCCGGGCTTGGTTAGTACTTGGATGGGAGACCACCTGGGAATTCAAGGTGCTGTAAGCCTTTTTTTTTTTCTCTCTCTTGTTCTTGCTTCCTTCAATGCTGGTTTTGAGATGTATAAGAGATGTAGGTCAGTATGCAGCCAATACCTACAGCCACACCACCCTGAACAAGAACAATTTCGTCTGATCTTGGAAGTTAAGCAAGGCAGGGCCTGGTTAGTACTTGGATGGGAGACCACCTGGGAATTCCAGGTGCTGTAGGCCTTTTTTTTTTTCTCTCTCTTGTTCTTGCTTCCTTCAATGCTGGTTTTGAGATGTAGGTCTGTGAGCAACCAACACCTACAGCCACACCACCCAGAACAAGCCCAATCTCGTCTGATCTTGGAAGCTAAGCAGCACCAGTCCTGGTTAGTACTTGGATGGGAGACCACCTGACAATACCAGGTGCCATAGGCATTTTTTTTTCTCTCTCTTGTTCTTCCTTCCTTCAATGCTGGTTTTGAGATGAATAAGAGATGTAGGTCAGGAGGCAACCAATACCTGCAGCCACACCACCCTGAAGAAGCCCACTCTTGTCTGACCTAGGAAGCTAAGCAGGGCTGGGCCTGGTTAGTATTTGGTTGGGAGACCACCTGGGAATACCAGGTGCCGTTGGCCTTTTTTTTTCTCTCTCTCTTGTTCTTGCTTCCTTCAATGCTGGTTTTGAGATGTATAAGTCATGTAGGTCAGTAGGCATCCAATACCTACAGCCACACCACCCTGAACAAGCCCAATCTCATCTACCCTTGGAAGCTAAGCAGGGCCGGGCCTGGTTAGTACTTGGTTGGGAGACCACCTGGGAATACCAGGTGCCGTAGGCCTGTTTTTTTCTCTCTCTTGTTCTTGCTTCCTTCAATGCTGGTTTTGAGATGTAGGTCAGTAGGCAACAAATACCTACAGCCACACCACCCTGAGCAAGCCCAATCTCAAATGATCTTGGAAGCTAAGCAGGGGCAGGCCTGGTTAGTACCTGGATGGGTGACCACCTGGGAATACCAGGTGCCATAGGCCTTTTTTTTTCTCTCTCTTGTTCTTGCTTCCTTCAATGCTGGTTTTGAGATGTATAAGACATGTAGGTCAGTAGGCAACCAATAACTACAGCCACACCACCCTGAACAAGCCCAATCTCGCCTGATTTTGTAAGCTAAGCAGGGCCGGGCCTGGTTAGTACTTGGATGGGAGACCACCTGGGAATACCAGGTGCTGTAGGCTTTTTTTTTCTCTCTCTCTTGTTCTTGCTTCCTTCAATGCTGGTTTTGAGATGTATAAGAGATGTAGGTCTGTAAATAACCAACACCTACAGCCACACCACCCTGAACAAGCCCAATCTCATCTGATCTTGGAAGCTAAGCAGGGGCAGGCCTCGTTAGTACCTGGATGGGAGACCACCTGGGAATACCAGGTGCCATAGGCCTTTTTTTTTCTCTCTTTTGTTCTTGCTTCCTTCAATGCTGGTTTTGAGATGTATAAGACATGTAAATCAGTAGGCAACCAAAACCTACAGCCGCACCACCCTGAAGAAGCCTGATCTTGGAAGCTAAGCAGGGCCAGGCCTGGTTAGTACTTGGATTGGAGACCACCTGGGAATTCCAGGTGCCGTAGGTATTTTTTTATTTCTCTCGTTACTGCTTCCTTCAATGCTGGTTTTGAGATGTATAAGACATGTAGATCAATAGGCAACCAATACCTACAGCCACACCACCCTGAACAAGCCTGATCTTGGAAGCTAAGCAGAGCCAGGCCTGGTTAGTGCTTGGATTGGAGACCACCTGGGAATTCCAGGTGCCGTAGGCATTTTTTTATTTCTCTCGTTACTGCTTCCTTCAATGCTGGTTTTGAGATGTATAAGAAATGTAGGTCAGGAGGCAACCAATACCCACGGCCACACCACCCTGAACAAGCCCAATCTTGTCTGATCTTGGAAGCTAAGCAGGGCCAGGCGTGGTTAGTAATTGGATGGGAGACCACCTGGGAATACCAGGTGCCGTAGGCCTTTTTTTTTTCTCTCTCTTGTTCTTGCTTCCTTCAATGCTGGTTTTGAGATGTATAAGAGATGTAGATCAGTTGGCAACAAATACGTACAGCCACACCACCCTGAACAAGCCCAATCTTGACTGATCTTGGAAGCTAAGCAGGGCCAGGCTTGGTTAGTACTTGGATGGGAGACCACCTAGGAATTCGAGGTGCTGTAAGCCTTTTTTTTTTCTCTCTCTTGTTCTTGCTTCCTTCAATGCTGGTTTTGAGATGTATAAGAGATGTAGGTCAGTAGGTCAGTAGGTCAGCAGGAAACCAATACCTACAGCCACACCACCCTGAACAAGAACAATCTTGTCTGATCTTGGAAGCTAAGCAGGGCTGGGCCTGGTTAGTACTTGGAAGGGAGACCACCTGGGAATACCAGGTGCTGTAGGCCTTTTTTTTTCTCTCTCTTGTTCTTGCTTCCTTCAATGCTGGTTTTGAGATGTATAAGAGATGTAGGTCAGGAGGCAACCAATACCTACAGCCACACCACCCTGAACAAGCCCAATCTCATCTAGTCTTGGAAGCTAAGCAGGGCCGGGCCTGGTTAGTACTTGGATGGTAGACCACCTGGGAATACAAGGTGCTGTAGGCATTTTTTTTTCTCTCTCTTGTTCTTGCTTCCTTCAATGCTGGTTTTGAGATGTATAAGAGATGTAGATCAGTAGGCAACCAATACCCACAGCCACATCACCCTGAACAAGCCCAATCTTGCCTGATCTTGGAAGCTAAGTAGGGCCGGGCCTGGTTAGTACTTAGATGGGAGACCACCTGGGAGTACCAGGTGCCATAGGCATTTTTTTTCTCTCTCCTGTTCTTGCTTCCTTCAATGCTGATTTTGAGATGTATAAGAGATGTAGGTCAGTAGGCAACCAATACCTACAGCCACACCACCCTGAACAAGCCCAATCTTGACTGATCTTGGATGCTAAGCAGGGCCGGGCTTGGTTAGTACTTGGATGGGAGACCACCTGGGAATTCGAGGTGCTGTAAGCCTTTTTTTTTTTCTCTCTCTTGTTCTTGCTTCCTTCAATGCTGGTTTTGAGATGTAGGTCAGTAATCAACCAATACCTACAGCCACACCACCCTGAACAAGCCCAATCTCATCTAGTCTTGGAAGCTAAGCAGGGCCAGGCCTGGTTAGTACTTGGATGGTAGACCACCTGGGAATACAAGGTGCTGTAGGCATTTTTTTTTCTCTCTCTTGTTCTTGCTTCCTTCAATGCTGGTTTTGAGATGAATAAGAGATGTAGGTCAGTAGATAACCAATACCTACAGCCACACCACCCTGAACAAGCCCAATCTCGCCTGATCTTGGAAGCTAAGCAGGGCCGGGCCTGATTAGTACTTGGATGGGAGACCACCTGGGAATACCAGGTGCCGTAGGCATTTTTTTTTCTCTCTCTTGTTCTTGCTTCCTTCAATGCTGGTTTTGAGATGTATAAGAAATGTAGGTCAGGAGGCAACCAATACCTACAGCCACACCACCCTGAACAAGCCCAATCTCATCTAGTCTTGGAAGCTAAGCAGGGCCGGGCCTGGTTAGTACTTGGATGGTAGACCACCTGGGAATACAAGGTGCTGTAGGCATTTTTTTTTCTCTCTCTTGTTCTTGCTTCCTTCAATGCTGGTTTTGAGATGTATAAGAGATGTAGATCAGTAGGCAACCAATACCCACGGCCACATCACCCGGAGCAAGCCCAATCTAATTTGATCTTGGAAGCTAATCAGGGGCGGGCCTGGTTAGTACCTGGATGGGAGACCACCTGGGAATTCCAGGTGCTGTAAGCCTTTTTTTTTTCTCTCTCTTATTCTTGCTTCCTTCAATGCTGGTTTTGAGATGTAGGTCAGTAGGCAACAAATACCTACGGCCACACCACACTGAACAAGCCCAATCTTGGCTGGTCTTGGAAGCTAAGCAGGGCCGGGCCTGGTTAGTACTTGGATGGGAGACCAGCTGGGAATTCCAGGTGCTGTAGGCCTTTTTTATTTCTCTCTCTTGTTCTTGCTTCCTTTAATGCTGGTATTGAGATGTAGGTCAGTAAGCAACAAATACCTACAGCCACACCACCCTGAACAAGCCCAATCTCGCCTGATCTTGGAAGCTAAGCAGGGCTGGGTCTGGTTAATACTTGGATGGGAGACCACCTGAGAATAACAGGTGCTGTATTCTATTTTTTTTCTCTCTCTTGTTCTTGCTTCCTTCAATGCTGGTTTTTAGATGTATAAGAGATGTAGGTCAGTAGATAACCAATACCCACGGCCACACCACCCTGAACAAGCCAAATCTCGTCTGATCTTGGAAGCTAAGCAGGGCCAGGCCTGGTTAATACTTGGATGGGAGACCACCTGAGAATAACAGGTGCCATAGGCTTTTTTTTTTCTCTCTCTTGTTCTTACTTCCTTCAATGCTGGTTTTGAGATGTAGGTCAGTAGGCAACAAAATACCTGCAGCCACACCACCCTGAACAAGCCCAATCTCGTCTGATCTCTGAAGCTAAGCAGGGATGGGCCTGGTTAGTACCTGGATGGGAGACCACCTGGGAGTACCAGGTGCCATAGGCCTTTTTTTTTCTCTTTCTTGTTCTTGCTTCCTTCAATGCTGGTTTTGAGGTATATAAGTCATGTAGGTCAGTAGACAACCAATACCTACAACCACACCACCCTGAACAAGCCCAATGTCGTCTGATCTTGGAAGCTAAGCAGGGCCAGGCCTGGTTAGTACTTGGATGGGAGACCACCTGGGAATATCAGGTGCTGTAGGCATTTTTTTTTTCTCTCTCTCTTG
>NC_134404.1:132754359-132756859 GCF_038048845.1 Mixophyes fleayi | reverse complement strand
ATCTTGTCTGATCTTGGAAGCTAAGCAGGGCCAGGCCTGGTTAGTATTTGGATGGGAGACCACCTGGGAATACCAGGTGCCGTAGGCCTTTTTTTTCTCTCTTTTGTTCTTGCTTCCTTCAATGCTGGTTTTGAGATGTATAAGAGATGTAGGTCAGTAGACAACCAATACCTACAGCCACACCCTCCTGAACAAGTCCAATCTCGTCTGATCTTGAAAGCTAAGTAGGGCTCGGCCTGGTTAGTACTTGGTTGGGAGACCACCTGGGAATACTAGGTGCCGTAGGCCTTTTTTTGTCTCTCTCTTGTTCTTGCTTCCTTCAATACTGGTTTTGAGATGTATAAGAGATGTAGGTCAGTAGGCAACCAATACTCATGTGAGGCAACCTGGGAATTCCAGGTGCTGTAGGCCTTATTTTTTCTCTCTCTTGTTCTTGCTTCCTTCAATGCTGGTTTTGAGATGTAGGTCAGTAGGCAACAAATACCTACAGCCACACCACACTGAGCAAGCCCAATCTCGTCTGATCTTGGAAGCTAAGCAGGGTCGGGCCTGGTTAATACTTGGATGAGAGACCACCTATGAATACCAGGTGCTGAAGGCCTTTTTTTTCTCTCTCTTGTTCTTGCTTCCTTCAATGCTGGTTTTGAGATGTATAAGAGATGTAGGTCAGGAGGCAACTTATACCTACAGCCACACCACCCTGAACAAGCCCGATCTTGTCTGATCTTGAAAGCTAAGCAAGGCCAGGCCTGGTTAGTACTTGGATGGGAGACCACCTTGGAATACCAGGTGCCGTAGGCCTTTTTTTTTTTCTCTTTTGTTCTTGCTTCCTTCAATGCTGATTTTGAGATGTATAAGAGATGTAGGTCAGTAGGCAACCATTACCTACAGCCACACCCTCCTGAACAAGTCCAACCTCGTCTGATCTTGGAAGCTAAGTAGGGCCGGGCCTGGTTAGTATTTGGATGGGAGACCACTTGGGCATTCCAAGAGCTGTTGGCCTTTTTTTTTTCTCTCTCTTGTTCTTGCTTCCTTCAATGCTGGTTTTGAGATGTATGTCAGTAGGCAACAAATAACTACAACCACACCACCCTGAACAAGCCTAATCTCGTCTGATCTTGGAAACTAAGCAGGGTCGGGCCTGGTTAGTAATTGGATGGGAGACCACCTGGGAATACCAGGTGCCATAGGCCTTTTTTTTTCTCTCTCTTGTTCTTGCTTCCTTCAATGCTGGTTTTGAGATGTATAAGACATGTAGGTCAGTAGGCAACCAATACCTACAGCCACACTACCCTGAACAAGCCCAATCTTGTCTGATTTTGAAAGCTAAGCAGGGCCGGGCCTGGTTAGTACTTGGATGGGAGACCACCTGGGAATTCCAGGTGCCTTAGGCATTTTTTTATTTCTCTCGTTACTGCTTCCTTCAATGCTGGTTTTGAGATGTATAAGAGATGTAGGTCAGTAGGCAACCAATACCTACAGCCACATCACCCTGAACAAGCCCAATCTCATCTGATCTTGAAAGCTAAGCAGGGCTGGGCCTGGTTAGTACTTGGATGGGAGACCACCTGGGAATACCAGGTGCTGTAGGCCTTTTTTTTTCTCTCTCTTGTTCTTGCTTCCTTCAATGCTGGTTTTGAGATGTATAAGAGATGTAGGTCAGTAGGCAACCAATACCTACAGCCACACCACCCTGAACAAGAACAATTTCGTCTGATCTTGGAAGCTAAGCAGGGCTGGGCCTGGTTAGTACTTGGATGGGAGACCACCTGGGAATACCAGGTGCTTTAGGCCTTTTTTTTTCTCTCTCTTGTTCTTGCTTTCTTCAATGCTGGTTTTGAGATGTATAAGAGATGTAGGTCAGGAGGGAATCAATACCTACAGCCACACCACCCTGAACAAGTCCAATCTCATCTGATCTTGGAAGCTAAGCAGGGCTGGGCCTGGTTAGTACTTGGATGGGAGACCACCTGGGAATATCAGGTGCCATAGGCCTTTTTTTGTCTCTCTCTTGTTCTTGCTTCCTTCAATGCTGGTTTTGAGATGTATAAGAGATGTAGGTCAGTAGCCAACCAATACCTACAGCCACACTCTTCTGAACAAGTCCAATCTTGTCTGATCTTGGAAGCTAAGTAGGGCTGGGCTTGGTTAGTACTTGGATGGGAGACCACTTGGGAATTCCAGGAGCTGTTGGCTTTTTTTTTTTCTCTCTCTTATTCTTGCTTCCTTCAATGCTGGTTTTCAGATGTAGGTCAGTAAGCAACAAATAACTACAGCCACACCACCCTGAACAAGCCTAATCTCGTCTGATCTCGGAAGTTAAGCAGTGCTGGGCCTGGTAAGTACTTGGATGGGAGACCACCTGGGAATTCCAGGTGTTGTAAGCCTTTTTTTTTTCTCTCTCTTGTTCTTGCTTCCTTCAATGCTGGTTTTGAGATGTATGAGAGATGTAGGTCAGTAGGCAACAAATACCTACAGCCACACCACCCTGAACAAGCCC
>NC_134404.1:132746859-132751859 GCF_038048845.1 Mixophyes fleayi | reverse complement strand
TTTTTTTCTCTCTCTTGTTCTTGCTTCCTTCAATGCCGGTTTTGAGATGTATAAGACATGTAGGTCAGTAGGCAACTAATACCTACAGCCACAGCACCCTGAACAAGCCCAATCTTGTCTGATTTTGGAAGCTAAGCAGGGCCGGGCCTGGTTAGTACTTGGATGGGAAACCACCTGGGAATTCCAGGTGCCGTAGGCATTTTTTTATTTCTCTCGTTACTGCTTCCTTCAATGGTGGTTTTAAGATGTATAAGAGATGTAGGTCAGTAGACAACCAATACCTACAGCCACGCCACCCTGAACAAGCCCAATCTCGTCTGATCTTGGAAGCTAAGCAGGGGCAGGCCTGGTTAGTACTTGGATGGGTTGACCACCTGGGAATACCAGGTGCCGTAGGCCTTTTTTTTTTTCTCTCTCTTGTTCTTGCTTCCTTCAATGCTGGTTTTGAGATGTATGAGAGATGTAGGTCAGTAGGTAACAAATACCTACAGCCACACCACCCTGAACAAGCCCAATCTTCACTGATCTTGGAAGCTAAGCAGGGCCGGGCTTGGTTAGTACTTGGATGGGAGACCACCTGGGAATTTGAGGTGCTGTAAGCCTTTTTTTTTTCTCTCTCTTGTTCTTGCTTCCTTCAATGCTGGCTTTGAGATGTATAAGAGATGTAGGTCAGTAGGCAACCAATACCTACAGCCACACCACCCTGAACAAGAACAATTTCGTCTGATCTTGGAAGCTAAGCAGGGCCGGGCCTGGTTAGTACTTGGATGGGAGACCACCTGGGAATACCAGGTGCCGTAGGCATTTTTTTTCCTCTCTCTTGTTCTTGCTTCCTTCAATGCTGGTTTTGAGATGAATAAGAGATGTAGGTCAGGATGCAAACAATACCTGCAGCCACACCACCCTGAAGAAGCCCAATCTTGTATGACCTAGGAAGCTAAGCAGGGCCGGGCCTGGTTAGTACTTGGTTGGGAGACCACCTGGGAATACTAGGTGCCGTAGGCCTTTTTTTTTCTCTCTCTCTCTCTTGTTCTTGCTTCCTTCAATGCTGGTTTTGAGATGTATAAGACATGTAGGTCAGTAGGCAGCCAATACCTACAGCCACACCACCCTGAACAAGCCCAATCTCGTCTAATCTTGGAAGCTAAGCAGGGCCAGGCCTGGTTAGTACTTGGATGGGACACCACCTGGGAATTCCAGGTGCCGTAGGCTTTTTTTTAATTCTCTCGTTACTGCTTCCTTCAATGCTGGTTTTGAGATGTATAAGAGATGTAGGTCAGTAGGCAACCAATACCTACAGCCACGCCACCCTGAACAAGCCCAATCTCGACTGATTTTGGAAGCTAAGCAGGGCTGGGCCTGGTTAGTACTTGGATGGGAGACCACCTGGGAATTCCAGGTGCTGTAGGCCTTTTTTTTTTCTCTCTCTTGTTCTTGCTTCCTTCAATGCAGGTTTTGAGATGTAGGTCAGTAGGCAACAAATACCTACAGCCACACCACCCTGAACAAGCCCAATCTCGCCTGATCTTGTAAGCTAAGCAGCGCCAGGCCTGGTTAGTACATGGTTGGGAGACCACCTGGGAATACCAGGTGCCGTAGGCCTTTTTTTTTCTCTCTCTTGTTCTTGCTTCCTTCAATGCTGGTTTTGAGATGTAGGTCAGTAGGCAACCAATACCTACAGCCACACCACCCTGAACAAGCCCAATCTTGACTGATCTTGGAAGTTAAGCAGGGCCGGGCTTGGTTAGTACTTGGATGGGAGAACTCCTGGGAATACCACAGTGCTGTAGGCATTTTTTTTTTCTCTCTCTTGTTCTTACTTCCTTTAATCCTGGTTTGGAGATGTATAAGAGATGTAGGTCAGTAGGCAACCAATCCCTGCAGCCACACCACCCTGAACAAGCCCAATCTCATCTGATCTAGGAAGCTAAGCAAGGCCGGGTCTGGTTAGTACTTGGTTGGGAGACCACCTGGGAATACCAGGTGCCATAGGCCTTTTTTTTTTCTCTCTCTCTCTCTTGTTCTTGCTTCCTTCAATGCTGGTTTTGAGATGTATAAGAGATGTAGGTCAGGAGGCAACCAATACCTACAGCCACACCACCCTGAACAAGCCCAATCTCATCTGATCTTTGAAGCTAAGCAAGGCCGGGCCTGGTTAGTACTTGGATGGGAGACCACCTGGGAATACCAGGTGCCATAGGTTTTTTTTTTCTCTCTCATGTTCTTGCTTCCTTCAATGCTGGTTTTGAGATGTATAAGAGATGTAAGTCAGTAGGCAACCAATACCTACAGCCACACCACCCTGAACAAGCCCAGTCTCATCTGATCTTGGAAGATAAGCAGGGCTGGGCCTGGTTAGTACTTGGATGGGAGACCACCTGGGAATTCCAGGTGCTGTAGGCCTTTTGTTTTTTTCTCTCTCTTCTTCTTGCTTCCTTCAATGCTGGTTTTGAGATGTAGGTCTGTAAGCAAGCAGCACCTACAGCCACACCACCCTGAACAAGCCCAATCTCATCTGATCTTGGAAGCTAATTAGGGCCAGTCCTGGTTAGTACTTGGATGGGAGACCACCTGGGAATACCAGGTGCCATAGGCATTTTTTTTCCTCTTTCTTGTTCTTGCTTCCTTCAATGCTGGTTTTGAGATGAATAAGAGATGTAGGTCAGGATGCAAACAATACCTGCAGCCACACCACCCTGAAGAAGCCCAATCTTGTCTGACCTAGGAAGCTAAGCAGGGCCAGGCCTGGTTAGTACTTGGTTGGGAGACCACCTGGGAATACTAGGTGCCGTAGGCCTTTTTTTTTCTCTCTCTCTCTCTTGTTCTTGCTTCCTTCAATGCTGGTTTTGAGATGTATAAGACATGTAGGTCAGTAGGCAACCAATACCTACAGCCACACCACCCTGAACAAGCCCAATCTCGTCTCATCTTGGAAGCTAAGCAGGGCCAGTCCTGGTTAGTACTTGGATGGGAGATCACCTGGGAATAACAGGTGCCATAGGCATTTTTTTTCCTCTCTCTTGTTCTTGCTTCCTTCAATGCTGGTTTTGAAATGAATAAGAGATGTAGGTCAGGATGCAAACAACACCTGCAGCCACACCACCCTGAAGAAGCCCAATCTTGTATGACCTAGGAAGCTAAGCAGGGCCGGGCCTGGTTAGTACTTGGTTGGGAGACCACCTGGGAATACTAGGTGCCGTAGGCCTTTTTTTTTCTCTCTCTCTCTCTTGTTCTTGCTTCCTTCAATGCTGGTTTTGAGATGTATAAGACATGTAGGTCAGTAGGCAACCAATACCTACAGCCACACCACCCTGAACAAGCCCAATCTCGTCTGATCTTGGAAGCTAAGCAGGGCCAGGCCTGGTTAGTACTTGGATGGGAGACCACCTGGGAATTCCAGGTGCCGTAGGCTTTTTTTTAATTCTCTCGTTACTGCTTCCTTCAATGCTGGTTTTGAGATGTATAAGAGATGTAGGTCAGTAGGCAACCAATACCTACAGCCACGCCACCCTGAACAAGCCCAATCTCATCTGATCTTTGAAGCTAAGCAAGGCCGGGCCTGGTTAGTACTTGGATGGGAGACCACCTGGGAATACCAGGTGCCATAGGCTTTTTTTTTCTCTCTCATGTTCTTGCTTCCTTCAATGCTGGTTTTGAGATGTATAAGAGATGTAAGTCAGTAGGCAACCAATACCTACAGCCACACCACCCTGAACAAGCCCAGTCTCATCTGATCTTGGAAGATAAGCAGGGCTGGGCCTGGTTAGTACTTGGATGGGAGACCACCTGGGAATTCCAGGTGCTGTAGGCCTTTTGTTTTTTTCTCTCTCTTCTTCTTGCTTCCTTCAATGCTGGTTTTGAGATGTAGGTCTGTAAGCAAGCAGCACCTACAGCCACACCACCCTGAACAAGCCCAATCTCATCTGATCTTGGAAGCTAATTAGGGCCAGTCCTGGTTAGTACTTGGATGGGAGACCACCTGGGAATACCAGGTGCCATAGGCATTTTTTTTCCTCTCTCTTGTTCTTGCTTCCTTCAATGCTGGTTTTGAGATGAATAAGAGATGTAGGTCAGGATGCAAACAATACCTGCAGCCACACCACCCTGAAGAAGCCCAATCTTGTCTGACCTAGGAAGCTAAGCAGGGCCAGGCCTGGTTAGTACTTGGTTGGGAGACCACCTGGGAATACTAGGTGCCGTAGGCCTTTTTTTTTCTCTCTCTCTCTCTTGTTCTTGCTTCCTTCAATGCTGGTTTTGAGATGTATAAGACATGTAGGTCAGTAGGCAACCAATACCTACAGCCACACCACCCTGAACAAGCCCAATCTCGTCTCATCTTGGAAGCTAAGCAGGGCCAGTCCTGGTTAGTACTTGGATGGGAGATCACCTGGGAATAACAGGTGCCATAGGCATTTTTTTTCCTCTCTCTTGTTCTTGCTTCCTTCAATGCTGGTTTTGAAATGAATAAGAGATGTAGGTCAGGATGCAAACAACACCTGCAGCCACACCACCCTGAAGAAGCCCAATCTTGTATGACCTAGGAAGCTAAGCAGGGCCGGGCCTGGTTAGTACTTGGTTGGGAGACCACCTGGTAATACTAGGTGCCGTAGGCCTTTTTTTTTCTCTCTCTCTCTCTTGTTCTTGCTTCCTTCAATGCTGGTTTTGAGATGTATAAGACATGTAGGTCAGTAGGCAACCAATACCTACAGCCACACCACCCTGAACAAGCCCAATCTCGTCTGATCTTGGAAGCTAAGCAGGGCCAGGCCTGGTTAGTACTTGGATGGGAGACCACCTGGGAATTCCAGGTGCCGTAGGCTTTTTTTTAATTCTCTCGTTACTGCTTCCTTCAATGCTGGTTTTGAGATGTATAAGAGATGTAGGTCAGTAGGCAACCAATACCTACAGCCACGCCACCCTGAACAAGCCCAATCTCGACTGATTTTGGAAGCTAAGCAGGGCTGGGCCTGGTTAGTACTTGGATGGGAGACCACCTGGGA
>NC_134404.1:132731859-132741859 GCF_038048845.1 Mixophyes fleayi | reverse complement strand
CTATTTTTTTTTCTCTCTCGTTCTTGCTTCCTTCAATGCAGGTTTTGAGATGTAGGTCAGTAGGCAACAAATACCTACAGCCACACCACCCTGAACAAGCCCAATCTCGCCTGATCTTGGAAGCTAAGCAGCGCCGGGCCTGGTTAGTACGTGGTTGGGAGACCACCTGGGAATACCAGGTGCCGTAGGCCTTTTTTTTTCTCTCTCTTGTTCTTGCTTCCTTCAATGCTGGTTTTGAGATGTAGGGTCAGTAGGCAACCAATACCTACAGCCACACCACCCTGAACAAGCCCAATCTTGACTGATTTTGGAAGTTAAGCAGGGCCAGGCTTGGTTAGTACTTGGATGGGAGAACTCCTGGGAATACCACAGTGCTGTAGGCATTTTTTTTTTCTCTCTCTTGTTCTTACTTCCTTTAATCCTGGTTTGGAGATGTATAAGAGATGTAGGTCAGTAGGCAACCAATTCCTGCAGCCACACCACCCTGAACAAGCCCAATCTCATCTGATCTAGGAAGCTAAGCAAGGCCGGGTCTGGTTAGTACTTGGTTGGGAGACCACCTGGGAATACCAGGTGCCGTAGGCCTTTTTTTTTTCTCTCTCTTTCTCTTGTTCTTGCTTCCTTCAATGCTGGTTTTGAGATGTATAAGAGATGTAGGTCAGGATGGCAACCAATACCTACAGCCACACCACCCTGAACAAGCCCAATCTCATCTGATCTTTGAAGCTAAGCAAGGCCAGGCCTGGTTAGTACTTGGATGGGAGACCACTTGGGAATACCAGGTGCCATAGGCTTTTTTTTTCTCTCTCATGTTCTTGCTTCCTTCAATGCTGGTTTTGAGATGTATAAGAGATGTAAGTCAGTAGGCAACCAATACCTACAGCCACACCACCCCTGAACAAGCCCAGTCTCATCTGATCTTGGAAGCTAAGCAGGGCTGGGCCTGGTTAATACTTGGATGGGTGACCACCTGGGAATTCCAGGTGCTGTAGGCCTTTTATTTTTTTCTCTCTCTTCTTCTTGCTTCCTTCAATGCTGGTTTTGAGATGTAGGTCTGTAAGCAAGCAGCACCTACAGCCACACCACCCTGAACAAGCCCAATCTCATCTGATCTTGGAAGCTAAGCAGGGCCAGTCCTGGTTAGTACTTGGATGGGAGACCACCTGGGAATACAGGTGCCATAGGCATTTTTTTTCCTCTCTCTTGTTCTTGCTTCCTTCAATGCTGGTTTTGAGATGAATAAGAGATGTAGGTCAGGAGGCAAACAATACCTGCAGCCACACCACCCTGAAGAAGCCCAATCTTGTCGGACCTAGGAAGCTAAGCAGGGCCAGACCTGGTTAGTACTGGTTGGGAGACCACCTGGGAATACTAGGTGCCGTAGGCCTTTTTTTTTCTCTCTCTCTCTCTTGTTCTTGCTTCCTTCAATGCTGGTTTTGAGATGTATAAGACATGTAGGTCAGTAGGCAACCAATACCTACAGCCACACCACCCTGAACAAGCCCAATCTCATCTCATCTTGAAGCTAAGCAGGGCCAGTCCTGGTTAGTACTTGGATGGGAGACCCACCTGGGAATACCAGGTGCCATAGGCATTTTTTTTCCTCTCTCTTGTTCTTGCTTCCTTCAATGCTGGTTTTGAGATGAATAAGAGATGTAGGTCAGGATGCAAACAATACCTGCAGCCACACCACCCTGAAGAAGCCCAATCTTGTATGACCTAGGAAGCTAAGCAGGGCCGGGCCTGATTAGTACTTGATTGGGAGACCACCTGGGAATACTAGGTGCCGTAGGCCTTTTTTTTCTCTCTCTCTCTCTTGTTCTTGCTTCCTTCAATGCTGGTTTTGAGATGTATAAGACATGTAGGTCAGTAGGCAACCACTACCTACAGCCACACCACCCTGAACAAGCCCAATCTCGTCTGATCTTGGAAGCTAAGCAGGGCCAGGGCTGGTTAGTACTTGGATGGGAGACCACCTGGGAATTCCAGGTGCCGTAGGCTTTTTTTTATTTCTCTCGTTACTGCTTCCTTCAATGCTGGTTTTGAGATGTATAAGAGATGTAGGTCAGTAGGCAACCAATACCTACAGCCACGCCACCCTGAACAAAGCCCAATCTCGACTGATTTTGGAAGCTAAGCAGGGCTGGGCCTGGTTAGTACTTGGATGGGAGACCACCTGGGAATTCCAGGTGCTGTAGGCCTTTTTTTTTTCTCTCTCTTGTTCTTGCTTCCTTCAATGCAGGTTTTGAGATGTAGGTCAGTAGGCAACAAATACCTACAGCCACACCACCCTGAACAAGCCCAATCTCGCCTGATTTTGGAAGCTAAGCAGGGCTGGGCCTGGTTAGTATGTGGTTGGGAGACCACCTGGGAATACCAGGTGCCGTAGGCCTTTTTTTTTCTCTCTCTTGTTCTTGCTTCCTTCAATGCTGGTTTTGAGATGTAGGTCAGTAGGCAACCAATACCTACAGCCACACCACCCTGAACAAGCCCAATCTTGACTGATCTTGGAAGTTAAGCAGGGCCGGGCTTGGTTAGTACTTGGATGGGAGAATTCCAGGGAATACCACAGTGCTGTAGGCATTTTTTTTTTTCTCTCTCTTGTTCTTACTTCCTTTAATCCTGGTTTTGAGATGTATAAGAGATGTAGGTCAGTAGGCAAGCAATGCCTGCAGCCACACCACCCTGAACAAGCCCAATCTCGTCTGACCTAGGAAGCTAAGCAGGGCCGGTCTGGTTAGTACTTGGTTGGGAGACCACCTGGGAATACCAGGTGCCGTAGCCTTTTTTTTTTCTCTCTCTCTCTCTTGTTCTTGCTTCCTTCAATGCTGGTTTTGAGATGTATAAGAGATGTAGGTCAGGAGGCAACCAATTCCTGCAGCCACACCACCCTGAACAAGCCCAATCTCATCTGATCTTTGAAGCTAAGCAAGGCCGGGCCTGGTTAGTACTTGGATGGGAGACCACCTGGGAATACCAGGTGCCATAGGCGTTTTTTTTCTCTCTCATGTTCTTGCTTCCTTCAATGCTGGTTTTGAGATGTATAAGAGATGTAAGTCAGTAGGGAACCAATACCTACAGCCACACCACCCTGAACAAGCCCAGTCTCATCTGATCTTGGAAGCTAAGCAGTGCTGGGCCTGGTTAGTACTTGGATGGGAGACCACCTGGGAATTCCAGGTGCTGTAGGCCTTTTATTTTTTTCTCTCTCTTCTTCTTGCTTCCTTCAATGCTGGTTTTGAGATGTAGGTCTGTAAGCAACACCTACAGCCACACCACCCTGAACAAGCCCAATCTCATCTGATCTTGGAAGCTAAGCAGGGCCAGTCCTGGTTAGTACTTGGATGGGAGAGCACCTGGGAATACCAGGTGCCGTAGGCCTTTTTTTTTTCTTTTTTTCTCTCTCTTGTTCTTGCTTCCTTCAATGCTGGTTTTGAGATGTATAAGAGATGTAGTTCAGTAGGCAACCAATACCTACAGCCACACCACCCTGTACAAGCCCAATCTTGTCTGATCTTGGAAGCTAAGCAGGGCTGGGCCTGGTTAGTACTTGGATGGGAGACCACCTGGGAATACCAGGTGCCATAGGCCTTTTTGTTTTCTCTCTCTTGTTCTTGCTTCCTTCAATGCTGGTTTTGAGATGTATAAGAGATGTAGGTCAGTAGGCAACCAAAACCCACAGCCACACCACCCTCAACAAGCCTAATCTCATCTGATCTTGGAAGCTAAGCAGGGCCGGGCCTGGTTAGTACTTAGATGGGAGACCACCTGGGAATACCAGGTGCAGTAGGCCTTTTTTTTCTCTCTCTTGTTCTTGCTTACTTCAATGCTGGTTTTGAGATGTATAAGAGATGTAGGTCAGTGGGCAACCAATACTTACAGCCACACCACCCTGAACAAGCCCAATGTTATCTGATCTTGGAAGCTAAGCAGCGCCAGGCCTGGTTAGTATTTGGATGGGAGACCACCTGGGAATACCAGGTGCTGTGGCCTTTTTTTTCTCTCTCTTGTTCTTGCTTCCTTCAATGCTGGTTTTGAGATGTATAAGAGATGTAGGTCTGTAAGCAACCAACACCTACAGCCACACCACCCTGAACAAGCCCAATCTCGTCTGATCTTGGAAGCTAAGCAGGGCCGGGCCTGGTTAGTACTTGGATGGGAGACTACCTGGGAATACCAGGTGCCGTAGGCATTTTTTTTTCTCTCTCTTGTTCTTGCTTCCTTCAATGCTGGTTTTGAGATGAATAAGAGATGTAGGTCAGTAGATAACCAATACCTACAGCCACACCACCCTGAACAAGCCCAATCTCGCCTGATCTTGGAAGCTAAGCAGGGCCAGACCTGGTTAGTACTTGGATGGGAGACCACCTGGGAATACCAGGTGCCATAGGCCTTTTTTTTTCTCTCTCTTGTTCTTGCTTCCTTCAATGCTGGTTTTGAGATGTATAAGAGATGTAGGTCTGTAAGCAACAAATACCTACAGCCACACCACTCTGAACAAGCCTGATCTTGGAAGCTAAGCAGGGCTGGGCCTGGTTAGTACTTGGATGGGAGACCACCTGGGAATACCAGGTGCCGTAGGCCTTTTTTTGTCTCTCTCTTGTTCTTGCTTCCTTCAATTCTGGTTTTGAGATGTATAAGAGATGTAGGTCAGTAGACAACCAATACCCACGGCCACAACACCCTGAACAAGCCCAATCTCATCAGATCTTGGAAGCTAAGCAGGGCTGGGCCTGGTTAATACTTGGATGGGAGACCACCTGGGAATACCAGGTGCTGTAGGCCTTTTTTTTTTCTCTCTCTTGTTCTTGCTTCCTTCAATGCTGGTTTTGAGATGTAGGTCAGTAGGCAACAAATACCTACAGCCACACCACAGTGAGCAAGCCCAATCTCGTCAGATCTTGGAAGCTAAGCAGGGTCGGGCCTGGTTAATACTTGGATGGGAGACCACCTGGAAATACCAAGTGCTGTAGGCCTTTTTTTTCTCTCTCTTGTTCTTGCTTCCTTCAATGCTAGTTTTGAGATGTATAAGAGATGTAGGTCAGAAGGCAGCCAATACATACAGCCACATCTCCCTGAACAAGCCCAATCTCGTCTGATCTTGGAAGCTAAGCAGAGCCGGGCCTGGTTAGTACTTGGATGGGAGACCACCTGGAAATACCAGGTGCTGTAGGCCTTTTTTTTCTCTCTCTTGTTCTTGCTTCCTTCAATGCTAGTTTTGAGATGTATAAGAGATGTAGGTCAGAAGGCAGCCAATACATACAGCCACATCTCCCTGAACAAGCCCAATCTCGTCTGATCTTGGAAGCTAAGCAGGGCCGGGCCTGGTTAGTACTTGGATGGGAGACCACCTGGGAATACCAGGTGCTGTAGGCCTTTTTTTTCTCTCTCTCTTGTTCTTGCTTCATTCAATGCTGGTTTTGAGATGTATAAGAGATGTAGGTCTGTAAGCAACAAATACCTACAGCCACACCACTCTGAACAAGCCTGATCTTGCCTGATCTTGGAAGCTAAGCAGGGCTGGGCCTGGTTAGTACTTGGATGGGAGACCACCTGGGAATACCAGGTGCTCTAGGCCTTTTTTTGTCTCTCTCTTGTTCTTGCTTCCTTCAATGCTGGTTTTGAGATGTATAAGAGATGTAGGTCAGTAGACACCCAATACCCACGGCCACAACACCCTGAACAAGCCCAATCTCATCAGATCTTGGAAGCTAAGCAGGGCTGGGCCTGGTTAATACTTGGATGGGAGACCACCTGGGAATACCAGGTCCTGTAGGCCTTTTTTTTTCTCTCTCTTGTTCTTGCTTCCTTCAATGCTGGTTTTGAGATGTATAAGAGATGTAGGTCAGTAGGCAACCAATACCTACAGCCACACAACCCTGAACAAGCCCAATCTCATCTGATCTTGGAAGCTAAGCAGGGCTGCGCCTGGTTAGTACTTGGATGGGAGACCACCTGGGAAAACAAGGTGCTGTAGGCCTTTTTTTATCTCTCTCTTGTTCTTGCTTCCTCCAATGCTGGTTTTGAGATGTATAAGAGATGTAGGTCAGTAGGCAACCAACACCTACAGCCGCACCACCCTGACCAAGCCTAATCTTTTCTGATCTTGGAAGCTAAACAGGGCCAGGCCTGGTTAGTACTTGGATGGGAGACCACCTGGGAATAACAGGTGCCATAGGCCTTTTTTTTACTCTCTCTTGTTCTTGCTTCCTTCAATGCTGGTTTTGAGATTTATAAGAGATGTAGGTCAGTAGGCAGCCAACACCAACAGCCACACCACCCTGAACAAGCCCAATCTCGTCTGATCTTGTAAGCTAAGCAGGGCCGGGCCTGGTTAGTACTTGGATGTGAGGCAACCTGGGAGTTCCAGGTGCTGTAGGCCTTTTTTTTTTCTCTCTCTTGTTCTTGCTTCCTTCAATGCTGGTTTTGAGATGTAGGTCAGTGGGCAACAAATACCTACAGCCACACCACAGTGAGCAAGCCCAATCTTGTCAGATCTTGGAAGCTAAGCAGGGTCGGGCCTGGTTAATACTTGGATGGGAGACCACCTGGAAATACCAGGTGCTGTAGGCCTTTTTTTTTTCTCTCTCTTGTTCTTGCTTCCTTCAATGCTAGTTTTGAGATGTATAAGAGATGTAGGTCAGAAGGCAGCCAATACATGCAGCCAATACATACAGCCACATCTCATTGAACAAGCCCAATCTCGTCTGATCTTGGAAGCTAAGCAGGGCCGGGCCTGGTTAGTACTTGGATGGGAGACCACCTGGGAATACCAGGTGCTGTAGGCCTTTTTTTTCTCTCTCTCTTGTTCTTGCTTCCTTCAATGCTGGTTTTGAGATGTATAAGAGATGTAGGTCTGTAAGCAACAAATACCTACAGCCACACCACTCTGAACAAGCCTGATCTTGGAAGCTAAGCAGGACTGGGCCTGGTTAGTACTTGGATGGGAGACCACCTGGGAATACCAGGTGCCGTAGGCCTTTTTTTGTCTCTCTCTTGTTCTTGCTTCCTTCAATGCTGGTTTTGAGATGTATAAGAGATGTAGGTCAGTAGACAACCAATACCCACGGCCACAACACCCTGAACAAGCCCAATCTCATCAGATCTTGGAAGCTAAGCAGGGCTGGGCATGGTTAATACTTGGATGGGAGACCACCTGGGAATACCAGGTGCTGTAGGCCTTTTTTTTTCTCTCTCTTGTTCTTGCTTCCTTCAATGCTGGTTTTGAGATGTATAAGAGATGTAGGTCAGTAGGCAACCAATACCTACAGCCACACCACCCTGAACAAGCCCGATCTCATCTGATCTTGGAAGCTAAGCAGGGCTTGGCCTGGTTAGTATTTGAATGGGAGACCACCTGGGAAAACAAGGTGCTGTAGGCCTTTTTTTATCTCTCTCTTGTTCTTGCTTCCTTCAATGCTGGTTTTGAGATGTATAAGAGATGTAGGTCAGTAGGCAACCAACACCTACAGCCGCACCACCCTGACAAAGCCTAATCTTGTCTGATCTTGGAAGCTAAACAGGGCCAGGCCTGGTTAGTACTTGGATGGGAGACCACCTGGGAATAACAGGTGCCATAGGCCTTTTTTTACTCTCTCTTGTTCTTGCTTCCTTCAATGCTGGTTTTGAGATTTATAAGAGATGTAGGTCAGTAGGCAACCAACACCAACAGCCACACCACCCTGAACAAGCCCAATCTCGTCTGATCTTGTAAGCTAAGCAGGGCCGGGCCTGGTTAGTACTTGGATGTGAGGCAACCTGGGAGTTCCAGGTGCTGTAGGCCTTTTTTTTTTCTCTCTCTTGTTCTTGCTTCCTTCAATGCTGGTTTTGAGATGTAGGTCAGTAGGCAACAAATACCTACAGCCACACCACAGTGAGCAAGCCCAATCTTGTCAGATCTTGGAAGCTAAGCAGGGTCAGGCCTGGTTAATACTTGGATGGGAGACCACCTGGAAATACCAGGTGCTGTAGGCCTTTTTTTTCTCTCTCTTGTTCTTGCTTCCTTCAATGCTAGTTTTGAGATGTATAAGAGATGTAGGTCAGAAGGCAGCCAATACCTACAGCTACAAAACAGTGAGCAAGCCCAATCTCGTCAGATCTTGGAAGCTAAGCAGGGTCGGGCCTGGTTAGTACTTGGATGGGAGACCACCTGGGAATACCAGGTGCCGAAGGCCTTTTTTTGTCTCTCTCTTGTTCTTGCTTCCTTCAATGCTGGTTTTGAGATGTATAAGAGATGTAGGTCAGTCGGCAACCAATACCCACGGCCACAACACCCTGAACAAGCCCAATCTCATCAGATCTTGGAAGCTAAGCAGGGCCGGGCCTGGTTAATACTTGGATGAGAGACCACCTGGGAATACCAGGTGCTGTAGGCCTTTTTTTTCTCTCTCTTGTTCTTGCTTCCTTCAATGCTGTTTTGAGATGTATAAGAGATGTAGGTCAGTAGGCAACCAATACCTACAGCCACACCACCCTGAACAAGCCCAATCTCATCTGATCTTGGAAGCTAAGCAGGGCTGGGCCTGGTTAGTACTTGGATTGGAGACCACCTGGGAATACAAGGTGCTGTAGGCCTTTTTTTTATCTCTCTCTTGTTCTTGCTTCCTTCAATGCTGGTTTTGAGATGTATAAGAGATGTAGGTCAGGAGGCAACCAACACCTACAGCCGCACCACCCTGACCAAGCCTATTCTTGTCTGATCTTGGAAGCTAAACAGGGCCAGGCCTGGTTAGTACTTGGATGGGAGACCACCTGGGAATACCAGGTGCCATAGGCCTTTTTTTTCTCTCTCTTGTTCTTGCTTCCTTCAATGCTGGTTTTGAGATGTATAAGAGATGTAGGTCTGTAAGCAACAAATACCTACAGCCACACCACTCTGAACAAGCCTGATCTTGGAAGCTAAGCAGGGCTGGGCCTGGTTCGTACTTGGATGGGAGACCACCTGGGAATACCAGGTGCCATAGGCCTTTTTTTGTCTCTCTCTTGTTCTTGCTTCCTTCAATGCTGGTTTTGAGATGTATAAGAGATGTAGGTCAGTAGACAAGCAATACCCACGGCCACAACACCCTGAACAAGCCCAATCTCATCAGATCTCGGAAGCTAAGCAGGGCTGGGCCTGGTTAATACTTGGATGGGAGACCACCTGGGAATACCAGGTGCTGTAGGCCTTTTTTTTATCTCTCTCTTGTTCTTGCTTCCTTCAATGCTGGTTTTGAGATGTATAAGAGATGTAGGTCAGGAGGCAACCAACACCTACAGCCGCACCACCCTGACCAAGCCTATTCTTGTCTGATCTTGGAAGCTAAACAGGGCCAGGCCTGGTTAGTACTTGGATGGGAGACCACCTGGGAATACCAGGTGCCATAGGCCTTTTTTTTTCTCTCTCTTGTTCTTGCTTCCTTCAATGCTGGTTTTGAGATGTATAAGAGATGTAGGTCTGTAAGCAACAAATACCTACAGCCACACCACTCTGAACAAGCCTGATCTTGGAAGCTAAGCAGGGCTGGGCCTGGTTAGTACTTGGATGGGAGACCACCTGGGAATACCAGGTGCCGTAGGCCTTTTTTTGTCTCTCTCTTATTCTTGCTTCCTTCAATGCTGGTTTTGAGATGTATAAGAGATGTAGGTCAGTAGACAAGCAATACCCACGGCCACAACACCCTGAACAAGCCCAATCTCATCAGATCTCGGAAGCTAAGCAGGGCTGGGCCTGGTTAATACTTGGATGGGAGACCACCTGGGAATACCAGGTGCTGTAGGCCTTTTTTTTTTCTCTCTCTTGTTCTTGCTTCCTTCAATGCTGGTTTTGAGATGTAGGTCAGTAGGCAACAAATACCTACAGCCACACCACAGTGAGCAAGCTCAATCTCGTCAGATCTTGGAAGCTAAGCAGGGTCAGGCCTGGTTAGTACTTGGATGGGAGACCACCTGGGAATACCAGGTGCCGAAGGCCTTTTTTTGTCTCTCTCTTGTTCTTGCTTCCTTCAATGCTGGTTTTGAG
>NC_134404.1:132705560-132715560 GCF_038048845.1 Mixophyes fleayi | reverse complement strand
GCCTGGTTAGTACTTGGATGGTAGACCACCTGGGAATACAAGGTGCTGTAGGCATTTTTTTTTCTCTCTCTTGTTCTTGCTTCCTTCAATGCTGGTTTTGAGATGAATAAGAGATGTAGGTCAGTAGATAACCAATACCTACAGCCACACCACCCTGAACAAGCCCAATCTCGCCTGATCTTGGAAGCTAAGCAGGGCCGGGCCTGATTAGTACTTGGATGGGAGACCACCTGGGAATACCAGGTGCCGTAGGCATTTTTTTTTCTCTCTCTTGTTCTTGCTTCCTTCAATGCTGGTTTTGAGATGTATAAGAAATGTAGGTCAGGAGGCAACCAATACCTACAGCCACACCACCCTGAACAAGCCCAATCTCATCTAGTCTTGGAAGCTAAGCAGGGCCGGGCCTGGTTAGTACTTGGATGGTAGACCACCTGGGAATACAAGGTGCTGTAGGCATTTTTTTTTCTCTCTCTTGTTCTTGCTTCCTTCAATGCTGGTTTTGAGATGTATAAGAGATGTAGATCAGTAGGCAACCAATACCCACGGCCACATCACCCGGAGCAAGCCCAATCTAATTTGATCTTGGAAGCTAATCAGGGGCGGGCCTGGTTAGTACCTGGATGGGAGACCACCTGGGAATTCCAGGTGCTGTAAGCCTTTTTTTTTTCTCTCTCTTATTCTTGCTTCCTTCAATGCTGGTTTTGAGATGTAGGTCAGTAGGCAACAAATACCTACGGCCACACCACACTGAACAAGCCCAATCTTGGCTGGTCTTGGAAGCTAAGCAGGGCCGGGCCTGGTTAGTACTTGGATGGGAGACCAGCTGGGAATTCCAGGTGCTGTAGGCCTTTTTTATTTCTCTCTCTTGTTCTTGCTTCCTTTAATGCTGGTATTGAGATGTAGGTCAGTAAGCAACAAATACCTACAGCCACACCACCCTGAACAAGCCCAATCTCGCCTGATCTTGGAAGCTAAGCAGGGCTGGGTCTGGTTAATACTTGGATGGGAGACCACCTGAGAATAACAGGTGCTGTATTCTATTTTTTTTCTCTCTCTTGTTCTTGCTTCCTTCAATGCTGGTTTTTAGATGTATAAGAGATGTAGGTCAGTAGATTACCAATACCCACGGCCACACCACCCTGAACAAGCCAAATCTCGTCTGATCTTGGAAGCTAAGCAGGGCCAGGCCTGGTTAATACTTGGATGGGAGACCACCTGAGAATAACAGGTGCCATAGGCTTTTTTTTTTCTCTCTCTTGTTCTTACTTCCTTCAATGCTGGTTTTGAGATGTAGGTCAGTAGGCAACAAAATACCTGCAGCCACACCACCCTGAACAAGCCCAATCTCGTCTGATCTCTGAAGCTAAGCAGGGATGGGCCTGGTTAGTACCTGGATGGGAGACCACCTGGGAGTACCAGGTGCCATAGGCCTTTTTTTTTCTCTTTCTTGTTCTTGCTTCCTTCAATGCTGGTTTTGAGGTATATAAGTCATGTAGGTCAGTAGACAACCAATACCTACAACCACACCACCCTGAACAAGCCCAATGTCGTCTGATCTTGGAAGCTAAGCAGGGCCAGGCCTGGTTAGTACTTGGATGGGAGACCACCTGGGAATATCAGGTGCTGTAGGCATTTTTTTTTTCTCTCTCTCTTGTTCTTGCTTCCTTCAATGCTGGTTTTGAGATGTATAAGAGATGTAGGTCTGTAAGCAACAAATACCTACAGCCACACCACTCTGAACAAGCCCAATCTCGTCTGATCTTGGAAGCTAAGCAGGGCTGGGCCTGGTTAGTACTTGGATGAGAGACCACCTGGGAATACCAGGTGCCGTAGGCCTTTTTTTGTCTCTCTCTTGTTCTTGCTTCCTTCAATGCTGGTTTTGAGATGTATAAGAGATGTAGGTCAGAAGGCAACCAATACCCAAGGCCACACCACCCTGAACAAGCCCAATCTCGTCTGATTTTGGAAGCTAAGCAGTGGCGGGCCTGGTTAGTACCTGTATGGGAGACCACCTGGGAATACCAGGTGCCATAGGCCTTTTTTTCTCTCTCTTGTTCTTGCTTCCTTCAATGCTGGTTTTGAGATGTATAAGAGATGTAGATCAGTAAGCAACCAATACCCACAGCCACATCACCCTGAACAAGCCTGATCTTGGAAGCTAAGTAGGGCCGGGCCTGGTTAGTACTTAGATGGGAGACCACCTGGGAATACCAGGTGCCATAGGCCTTTTTTTTCTCTCTCCTGTTCTTGCTTCCTTCAATGCTGATTTTGAGATGTATAAGAGATATAGGTCAGTAGGCAACCAATACCTACAGCCACACCACCCTGAACAAGCCCAATCTTGACTGATCTTGGATGCTAAGCAGGGTCGGGCTTGGTTAGTACTTGGATGGGAGACCACCTGGGAATTCGAGGTGCTGTAAGCCTTTTTTTTTCTCTCTCTTGTTCTTGCTTCCTTCAATGCTGGTTTTGAGATGTAGGTCAGTAGGCAACAAATAGCTACAGCCACACCACCCTGAACAAGCCCAATCTCGCCTGGTCTTGGAAGCTAAGCAGGGCCAGGCCTGGTTAGTACTTGGATGGGAGACCACCTGGGAATACCAGGTGCCGTACCATAGGCATTTTTTTTTCTCTCTCTTGTTCTTGCTTCCTTCAATGCTGGTTTTGAGATGAATAAGAGATGTAGGTCAGTAGATAACCAATATCTACAGCCACACCACCCTGAACAAGCCCAATCTCATCTAGTCTTGGAAGCTAAGCAGGGCCGGGCCTGGTTAGTACTTGGATGGTAGACCACCTGGGAATACAAGGTGCTGTAGGCATTTTTTTTTCTCTCTCTTGTTCTTGCTTCCTTCAATGCTGGTTTTGAGATGAATAAGAGATGTAGGTCAGTAGATAACCAATACCTACAGCCACACCACCCTGAACAAGCCCAATCTCGCCTGATCTTGGAAGCTAAGCAGGGCTGGGCCTGATTAGTACTTGGATGGGAGACCACCTGGGAATACCAGGTGCCGTAGGCATTTTTTTTTCTCTCTCTTGTTCTTGCTTCCTTCAATGCTGGTTTTGAGATGTATAAGAGATGTAGATCAGTAGGCAACCAATACCCACGGCCACATCACCCGGAGCAAGCCCAATCTAATTTGATCTTGGAAGCTAATCAGAGACGGGCCTGGTTAGTACCTGGATGGGAGACCACCTGGGAATTCCAGGTGCTGTAAGCCTTTTTTTTTTCTCTCTCTTATTCTTGCTTCCTTCAATGCTGGTTTTGAGATGTAGGTCAGTAGACAACAAATACCTACGGCCACACCACACTGAACAAGCCCAATCTTGGCTGGTCTTGGAAGCTAAGCAGGGCCGGGCCTGGTTAGTACTTGGATGGGAGACCAGCTGGGAATTCCAGGTGCTGTAGGCCTTTTTTATTTCTCTCTCTTGTTCTTGCTTCCTTTAATGCTGGTATTGAGATGTAGGTCAGTAGGCAACAAATACCTACAGCCACACCACCCTGAACAAGCCCAATCTCGCCTGATCTTGGAAGCTAAGCAGGGCCGGGCCTGGTTAGTACTTGGATGGGAGGCCACCTGGGAATTCCAGGTGCTGTAGGCCTTTTTTTTTTCTCTCTCTTGTTCTTGCTTCCTTTAATGCTGGTTTTGAGATGTAGGTCAGTAGGCAACAAATACCTACAGCCACACCACCCTGAACAAGCCCAATCTCGCCTGATCTTGGAAGCTAAGCAGGGCCGGGCCTGGTTAGTACTTGGATGGGAGAACACCTGGGAATTTCAGGTGCTGTAGGCCTTTTTTTTTTTTCTCTCTCTTGTTCTTGCTTCCTTCAATGCAGGTTTTGAGATGTAGGTCAGTAGGCAACAAATACCTACAGCCACACCACCCTGAACAAGCCCAATCTTGCCTGATCTTGGAAGCTAAGCAGGGCCAGGCGTGGTTAGTAATTGGATGGGAGACCACCTGGGAATACCAGGTGCCGTAGGCCTTTTTTTTTTCTCTCTCTTGTTCTTGCTTCCTTCAATGCTGGTTTTGAGATGTATAAGAGATGTAGATCAGTTGGCAACAAATACGTACAGCCACAGCACCCTGAACAAGCCCAATCTTGACTGATCTTGGAAGCTAAGCAGGGCCAGGCTTGGTTAGTACTTGGATGGGAGACCACCTAGGAATTCGAGGTGCTGTAAGCCTTTTTTTTTTCTCTCTCTTGTTCTTGCTTCCTTCAATGCTGGTTTTGAGATGTATAAGAGATGTAGGTCAGTAGGTCAGTAGGTCAGCAGGAAACCAATACCTACAGCCACACCACCCTGAACAAGAACAATCTTGTCTGATCTTGGAAGCTAAGCAGGGCTGGGCCTGGTTAGTACTTGGAAGGGAGACCACCTGGGAATACCAGGTGCTGTAGGCCTTTTTTTTTCTCTCTCTTGTTCTTGCTTCCTTCAATGCTGGTTTTGAGATGTATAAGAGATGTAGGTCAGGAGGCAACCAATACCTACAGCCACACCACCCTGAACAAGCCCAATCTCATCTAGTCTTGGAAGCTAAGCAGGGCCGGGCCTGGTTAGTACTTGGATGGTAGACCACCTGGGAATACAAGGTGCTGTAGGCATTTTTTTTTCTCTCTCTTGTTCTTGCTTCCTTCAATGCTGGTTTTGAGATGTATAAGAGATGTAGATCAGTAGGCAACCAATACCCACAGCCACATCACCCTGAACAAGCCCAATCTTGCCTGATCTTGGAAGCTAAGTAGGGCCGGGCCTGGTTAGTACTTAGATGGGAGACCACCTGGGAGTACCAGGTGCCATAGGCATTTTTTTTCTCTCTCCTGTTCTTGCTTCCTTCAATGCTGATTTTGAGATGTATAAGAGATGTAGGTCAGTAGGCAACCAATACCTACAGCCACACCACCCTGAACAAGCCCAATCTTGACTGATCTTGGATGCTAAGCAGGGCCGGGCTTGGTTAGTACTTGGATGGGAGACCACCTGGGAATTCGAGGTGCTGTAAGCCTTTTTTTTTTTCTCTCTCTTGTTCTTGCTTCCTTCAATGCTGGTTTTGAGATGTAGGTCAGTAGTCAACCAATACCTACAGCCACACCACCCTGAACAAGCCCAATCTCATCTAGTCTTGGAAGCTAAGCAGGGCCAGGCCTGGTTAGTACTTGGATGGTAGACCACCTGGGAATACAAGGTGCTGTAGGCATTTTTTTTTCTCTCTCTTGTTCTTGCTTCCTTCAATGCTGGTTTTGAGATGAATAAGAGATGTAGGTCAGTAGATAACCAATACCTACAGCCACACCACCCTGAACAAGCCCAATCTCGCCTGATCTTGGAAGCTAAGCAGGGCCGGGCCTGATTAGTACTTGGATGGGAGACCACCTGGGAATACCAGGTGCCGTAGGCATTTTTTTTTCTCTCTCTTGTTCTTGCTTCCTTCAATGCTGGTTTTGAGATGTATAAGAAATGTAGGTCAGGAGGCAACCAATACCTACAGCCACACCACCCTGAACAAGCCCAATCTCATCTAGTCTTGGAAGCTAAGCAGGGCCGGGCCTGGTTAGTACTTGGATGGTAGACCACCTGGGAATACAAGGTGCTGTAGGCATTTTTTTTTCTCTCTCTTGTTCTTGCTTCCTTCAATGCTGGTTTTGAGATGTATAAGAGATGTAGATCAGTAGGCAACCAATACCCACGGCCACATCACCCGGAGCAAGCCCAATCTAATTTGATCTTGGAAGCTAATCAGGGGCGGGCCTGGTTAGTACCTGGATGGGAGACCACCTGGGAATTCCAGGTGCTGTAAGCCTTTTTTTTTTCTCTCTCTTATTCTTGCTTCCTTCAATGCTGGTTTTGAGATGTAGGTCAGTAGGCAACAAATACCTACGGCCACACCACACTGAACAAGCCCAATCTTGGCTGGTCTTGGAAGCTAAGCAGGGCCGGGCCTGGTTAGTACTTGGATGGGAGACCAGCTGGGAATTCCAGGTGCTGTAGGCCTTTTTTATTTCTCTCTCTTGTTCTTGCTTCCTTTAATGCTGGTATTGAGATGTAGGTCAGTAAGCAACAAATACCTACAGCCACACCACCCTGAACAAGCCCAATCTCGCCTGATCTTGGAAGCTAAGCAGGGCTGGGTCTGGTTAATACTTGGATGGGAGACCACCTGAGAATAACAGGTGCTGTATTCTATTTTTTTTCTCTCTCTTGTTCTTGCTTCCTTCAATGCTGGTTTTTAGATGTATAAGAGATGTAGGTCAGTAGATAACCAATACCCACGGCCACACCACCCTGAACAAGCCAAATCTCGTCTGATCTTGGAAGCTAAGCAGGGCCAGGCCTGGTTAATACTTGGATGGGAGACCACCTGAGAATAACAGGTGCCATAGGCTTTTTTTTTTCTCTCTCTTGTTCTTACTTCCTTCAATGCTGGTTTTGAGATGTAGGTCAGTAGGCAACAAAATACCTGCAGCCACACCACCCTGAACAAGCCCAATCTCGTCTGATCTCTGAAGCTAAGCAGGGATGGGCCTGGTTAGTACCTGGATGGGAGACCACCTGGGAGTACCAGGTGCCATAGGCCTTTTTTTTTCTCTTTCTTGTTCTTGCTTCCTTCAATGCTGGTTTTGAGGTATATAAGTCATGTAGGTCAGTAGACAACCAATACCTACAACCACACCACCCTGAACAAGCCCAATGTCGTCTGATCTTGGAAGCTAAGCAGGGCCAGGCCTGGTTAGTACTTGGATGGGAGACCACCTGGGAATATCAGGTGCTGTAGGCATTTTTTTTTTCTCTCTCTCTTGTTCTTGCTTCCTTCAATGCTGGTTTTGAGATGTATAAGAGATGTAGGTCTGTAAGCAACAAATACCTACAGCCACACCACTCTGAACAAGCCCAATCTCGTCTGATCTTGGAAGCTAAGCAGGGCTGGGCCTGGTTAGTACTTGGATGGGAGACCACCTGGGAATACCAGGTGCCGTAGGCCTTTTTTTGTCTCTCTCTTGTTCTTGCTTCCTTCAATGCTGGTTTTGAGATGTATAAGAGATGTAGGTCAGAAGGCAACCAATACCCAAGGCCACACCACCCTGAACAAGCCCAATCTCGTCTGATTTTGGAAGCTAAGCAGTGGCGGGCCTGGTTAGTACCTGGATGGGAGACCACCTGGGAATACCAGGTGCCATAGGCCTTTTTTTCTCTCTCTTGTTCTTGCTTCCTTCAATGCTGGTTTTGAGATGTATAAGAGATGTAGATCAGTAAGCAACCAATACCCACAGCCACATCACCCTGAACAAGCCTGATCTTGGAAGCTAAGTAGGGCCGGGCCTGGTTAGTACTTAGATGGGAGACCACCTGGGAATACCAGGTGCCATAGGCCTTTTTTTTCTCTCTCCTGTTCTTGCTTCCTTCAATGCTGATTTTGAGATGTATAAGAGATGTAGGTCAGTAGGCAACCAATACCTACAGCCACACCACCCTGAACAAGCCCAATCTTGACTGATCTTGGATGCTAAGCAGGGTCGGGCTTGGTTAGTACTTGGATGGGAGACCACCTGGGAATTCGAGGTGCTGTAAGCCTTTTTTTTTCTCTCTCTTGTTCTTGCTTCCTTCAATGCTGGTTTTGAGATGTAGGTCAGTAGGCAACAAATAGCTACAGCCACACCACCCTGAACAAGCCCAATCTCGCCTGGTCTTGGAAGCTAAGCAGGGCCAGGCCTGGTTAGTACTTGGATGGGAGACCACCTGGGAATACCAGGTGCCGTACCATAGGCATTTTTTTTTCTCTCTCTTGTTCTTGCTTCCTTCAATGCTGGTTTTGAGATGAATAAGAGATGTAGGTCAGTAGATAACCAATATCTACAGCCACACCACCCTGAACAAGCCCAATCTCATCTAGTCTTGGAAGCTAAGCAGGGCCGGGCCTGGTTAGTACTTGGATGGTAGACCACCTGGGAATACAAGGTGCTGTAGGCATTTTTTTTTCTCTCTCTTGTTCTTGCTTCCTTCAATGCTGGTTTTGAGATGAATAAGAGATGTAGGTCAGTAGATAACCAATACCTACAGCCACACCACCCTGAACAAGCCCAATCTCGCCTGATCTTGGAAGCTAAGCAGGGCTGGGCCTGATTAGTACTTGGATGGGAGACCACCTGGGAATACCAGGTGCCGTAGGCATTTTTTTTTCTCTCTCTTGTTCTTGCTTCCTTCAATGCTGGTTTTGAGATGTATAAGAGATGTAGATCAGTAGGCAACCAATACCCACGGCCACATCACCCGGAGCAAGCCCAATCTAATTTGATCTTGGAAGCTAATCAGAGGCGGGCCTGGTTAGTACCTGGATGGGAGACCACCTGGGAATTCCAGGTGCTGTAAGCCTTTTTTTTTTCTCTCTCTTATTCTTGCTTCCTTCAATGCTGGTTTTGAGATGTAGGTCAGTAGGCAACAAATACCTACGGCCACACCACACTGAACAAGCCCAATCTTGGCTGGTCTTGGAAGCTAAGCAGGGCCGGGCCTGGTTAGTACTTGGATGGGAGACCAGCTGGGAATTCCAGGTGCTGTAGGCCTTTTTTATTTCTCTCTCTTGTTCTTGCTTCCTTTAATGCTGGTATTGAGATGTAGGTCAGTAGGCAACAAATACCTACAGCCACACCACCCTGAACAAGCCCAATCTCGTCTGATCTTGGAAGCTAAGCAGGGCCGGGCCTGGTTAGTACTTGGATGGGAGACCACCTGGGAATTCCAGGTGCTGTAGGCCTTTTTTTTTTCTCTCTCTTGTTCTTGCTTCCTTTAATGCTGGTTTTGAGATGTAGGTCAGTAGGCAACAAATACCTACAGCCACACCACCCTGAACAAGCCCAATCTCGCCTGATCTTGGAAGCTAAGCAGGGCCGGGCCTGGTTAGTACTTGGATGGGAGAACACCTGGGAATTTCAGGTGCTGTAGGCCTTTTTTTTTTTTCTCTCTCTTGTTCTTGCTTCCTTCAATGCAGGTTTTGAGATGTAGGTCAGTAGGCAACAAATACCTACAGCCACACCACCCTGAACAAGCCCAATCTTGCCTGATCTTGGAAGCTAAGCAGCGCCGGTCCTGGTTAGTACTTGGATGGGAGACCACCTGGGAATACCAGGTGCTGTAGGCCTTTTTTTTTTCTCTCTCTTGTTCTTGCTTCCTTCAATGCTGGTTTTGAGATGTAGGTCAGTAGGCAACCAATACCTACAGCCACACCAACCTAAACAAGAACAATCTCGTCTGATCTTAGAAGCTAAGCAGGGCCGGGCCTGGTTAGTACTTAGATGGGAGACCACCTGGAAATACCAGGTGCCATAGGCATTTTTTTTTCTCTCTCTTGTTCTTGCTTCCTTCAATGCTGGTTTTGAGATGTATAAGAGATGTAGGTCAGGAGGGAACCAATACCTACAGCCACACCACCCTGAACAAGACCAATCTCATCTGATCTTGGAAGCTAAGCAGGGCTGGGTCTGCTTAGTACTTGGATGGGAGACCACCCAGGAATACCAGGTGCCGTAGGTCTTTTTTTTCTCTCTCTCTTGTTCTTGCTTCCTTCAATGCTGGTTTTGAGATGTATAAGACATGTAGGTCAGTGGGCAGCCAATACCTACAGCCACACCACCCTGAACAAGCCCAATCTCGCCTGATCTTGGAAGCTAAGCAGGGCCGGGCCTGGTTAGTACTTGGATGGGAGACCACCTGGGAATACCAGGTGCTGTAGGCTTTTTTTTTCTCTCTCTCTTGTTCTTGCTTCCTTCAATGCTGGTTTTGAGATGTATAAGAGATGTAGGTCTGTAAGCAGCCAACACCTACAGCCACACCACCCTGAACAAGCCCAATCTCATCTGATCTTGGAAGCTAAGCAGGGGCAGGCCTCGTTAGTACCTGGATGGGAGACCACCTGGGAATACCAGGTGCCATAGGCCTTTTTTTTTCTCTCTTTTGTTCTTGCTTCCTTCAATGCTGGTTTTGAGATGTATAAGACATGTA
>NC_134404.1:132685560-132693060 GCF_038048845.1 Mixophyes fleayi | reverse complement strand
TAGGCTTTTTTTTTCTCTCTCATGTTCTTGCTTCCTTCAATGCTGGTTTTGAGATGTATAAGAGATGTAAGTCAGTAGGCAACCAATACCTACAGCCACACCACCCTGAACAAGCCCAGTCTCATCTGATCTTGGAAGCTAAGCAGGGCTGGGCCTGGTTAATACTTGGATGGGTGACCACCTGGGAATTCCAGGTGCTGTAGGCCTTTTATTTTTTTCTCTCTCTTCTTCTTGCTTCCTTCAATGCTGGTTTTGAGATGTAGGTCTGTAAGCAAGCAGCACCTACAGCCACACCACCCTGAACAAGCCCAATCTCATCTGATCTTGGAAGCTAAGCAGCGCCAGTCCTGGTTAGTACTTGGATGGGAGACCACCTGGGAATACCAGGTGCCATAGGCATTTTTTTTCCTCTCTCTTGTTCTTGCTTCCTTCAATGCTGGTTTTGAGATGAATAAGAGATGTAGGTCAGGAGGCAAACAATACCTGCAGCCACACCACCCTGAAGAAGCCCAATCTTGTCTGACCTAGAAAGCTAAGCAGGGCCAGGCCTGGTTAGTACTTGGTTGGGAGACCACCTGGGAATACTAGGTGCCATAGGCCTTTTTTTTTCTCTCTCTCTCTTGTTCTTGCTTCCTTCAATGCTGGTTTTGAGATGTATAAGACATGTAGGTCAGTAGGCAACCAATACCTACAGCCACACCACCCTGAACAAGCCCAATCTCATCTCATCTTGGAAGCTAAGCAGGGCCAGTCCTGGTTAGTACTTGGATGGGAGACCACCTGGGAATACCAGGTGCCATAGGCATTTTTTTTCCTCTCTCTTGTTCTTGCTTCCTTCAATGCTGGTTTTGAGATGAATAAGAGATGTAGGTCAGGATGCAAACAATACCTGCAGCCACACCACCCTGAAGAAGCCCAATCTTGTATGACCTAGGAAGCTAAGCAGGGCCGGGCCTGGTTAGTACTTGGTTGGGAGACCACCTGGGAATACTAGGTGCCGTAGGCCTTTTTTTTTCTCTCTCTCTCTCTTGTTCTTGCTTCCTTCAATGCTGGTTTTGAGATGTATAAGACATGTAGGTCAGTAGGCAACCACTACCTACAGCCACACCACCCTGAACAAGCCCAATCTCGTCTGATCTTGGAAGCTAAGCAGGGCCAGGGCTGGTTAGTACTTGGATGGGAGACCACCTGGGAATTCCAGGTGCCGTAGGCTTTTTTTTATTTCTCTCATTACTGCTTCCTTCAATGCTGGTTTTGAGATGTATAAGAGATATAGGTCAGTAGGCAACCGATACCTACAGCCACGCCACCCTGAACAAGCCCAATCTCAACTGATTTTGGAAGCTAAGCAGGGCTGGGCCTGGTTAGTACTTGGATGGGAGACCACCTGGGAATTCCAGGTGCTGTAGGCCTTTTTTTTTTCTCTCTCTTGTTCTTGCTTCCTTCAATGCAGGTTTTGAGATGTAGGTCAGTAGGCAACAAATACCTACAGCCACACCACCCTGAACAAGCCCAATCTCGCCTGATCTTGGAAGCTAAGCAGGGCCGGGCCTGGTTAGTACGTGGTTGGGAGACCACCTGGGAATACCAGGTGCCGTAGGCCTTTTTTTTTCTCTCTCTTGTTCTTGCTTCCTTCAATGCTGGTTTTGAGATGTAGGTCAGTAGGCAACCAATACCTACAGCCACACCACCCTGAACAAGCCCAATCTTGACTGATCTTGGAAGTTAAGCAGGGCCAGGCTTGGTTAGTACTTGGATGGGAGAACTCCTGGGAATACCACAGTGCTGTAGGCATTTTTTTTTTCTCTCTCTTGTTCTTACTTCCTTTAATCCTGGTTTGGAGATGTATAAGAGATGTAGGTCAGTAGGCAACCAATCCCTGCAGCCACACCACCCTGAACAAGCCCAATCTCATCTGATCTAGGAAGCTAAGCAAGGCCGGGTCTGGTTAGTACTTGGTTGGGAGACCACCTGGGAATACCAGGTGCCGTAGGCCTTTTTTTTTTCTCTCTCTTTCTCTTGTTCTTGCTTCCTTCAATGCTGGTTTTGAGATGTATAAGAGATGTAGGTCAGGAGGCAACCAATACCTACAGCCACACCACCCTGAACAAGCCCAATCTCATCTGATCTTTGAAGCTAAGCAAGGCCGGGCCTGGTTAGTACTTGGATGGGAGACCACCTGGGAATACCAGGTGCCATAGGCTTTTTTTTTCTCTCTCATGTTCTTGCTTCCTTCAATGCTGGTTTTGAGATGTATAAGAGATGTAAGTCAGTAGGCAACCAATACCTACAGCCACACCACCCTGAACAAGCCCAGTCTCATCTGATCTTGGAAGCTAAGCAGGGCTGGGCCTGGTTAATACTTGGATGGGTGACCACCTGGGAATTCCAGGTGCTGTAGGCCTTTTATTTTTTTCTCTCTCTTCTTCTTGCTTCCTTCAATGCTGGTTTTGAGATGTAGGTCTGTAAGCAAGCAGCACCTACAGCCACACCACCCTGAACAAGCCCAATCTCATCTGATCTTGGAAGCTAAGCAGCGCCAGTCCTGGTTAGTACTTGGATGGGAGACCACCTGGGAATACCAGGTGCCATAGGCATTTTTTTTCCTCTCTCTTGTTCTTGCTTCCTTCAATGCTGGTTTTGAGATGAATAAGAGATGTAGGTCAGGAGGCAAACAATACCTGCAGCCACACCACCCTGAAGAAGCCCAATCTTGTCTGACCTAGAAAGCTAAGCAGGGCCAGGCCTGGTTAGTACTTGGTTGGGAGACCACCTGGGAATACTAGGTGCCATAGGCCTTTTTTTTTCTCTCTCTCTCTTGTTCTTGCTTCCTTCAATGCTGGTTTTGAGATGTATAAGACATGTAGGTCAGTAGGCAACCAATACCTACAGCCACACCACCCTGAACAAGCCCAATCTCATCTCATCTTGGAAGCTAAGCAGGGCCAGTCCTGGTTAGTACTTGGATGGGAGACCACCTGGGAATACCAGGTGCCATAGGCATTTTTTTTCCTCTCTCTTGTTCTTGCTTCCTTCAATGCTGGTTTTGAGATGAATAAGAGATGTAGGTCAGGATGCAAACAATACCTGCAGCCACACCACCCTGAAGAAGCCCAATCTTGTATGACCTAGGAAGCTAAGCAGGGCCGGGCCTGGTTAGTACTTGGTTGGGAGACCACCTGGGAATACTAGGTGCCGTAGGCCTTTTTTTTTCTCTCTCTCTCTCTTGTTCTTGCTTCCTTCAATGCTGGTTTTGAGATGTATAAGACATGTAGGTCAGTAGGCAACCACTACCTACAGCCACACCACCCTGAACAAGCCCAATCTCGTCTGATCTTGGAAGCTAAGCAGGGCCAGGGCTGGTTAGTACTTGGATGGGAGACCACCTGGGAATTCCAGGTGCCGTAGGCTTTTTTTTATTTCTCTCATTACTGCTTCCTTCAATGCTGGTTTTGAGATGTATAAGAGATATAGGTCAGTAGGCAACCGATACCTACAGCCACGCCACCCTGAACAAGCCCAATCTCAACTGATTTTGGAAGCTAAGCAGGGCTGGGCCTGGTTAGTACTTGGATGGGAGACCACCTGGGAATTCCAGGTGCTGTAGGCCTTTTTTTTTTCTCTCTCTTGTTCTTGCTTCCTTCAATGCAGGTTTTGAGATGTAGGTCAGTAGGCAACAAATACCTACAGCCACACCACCCTGAACAAGCCCAATCTCGCCTGATCTTGGAAGCTAAGCAGGGCCGGGCCTGGTTAGTACGTGGTTGGGAGACCACCTGGGAATACCAGGTGCCGTAGGCCTTTTTTTTTCTCTCTCTTGTTCTTGCTTCCTTCAATGCTGGTTTTGAGATGTAGGTCAGTAGGCAACCAATACCTACAGCCACACCACCCTGAACAAGCCCAATCTTGACTGATCTTGGAAGTTAAGCAGGGCCAGGCTTGGTTAGTACTTGGATGGGAGAACTCCTGGGAATACCACAGTGCTGTAGGCATTTTTTTTTTCTCTCTCTTGTTCTTACTTCCTTTAATCCTGGTTTGGAGATGTATAAGAGATGTAGGTCAGTAGGCAACCAATCCCTGCAGCCACACCACCCTGAACAAGCCCAATCTCATCTGATCTAGGAAGCTAAGCAAGGCCGGGTCTGGTTAGTACTTGGTTGGGAGACCACCTGGGAATACCAGGTGCCGTAGGCCTTTTTTTTTTCTCTCTCTTTCTCTTGTTCTTGCTTCCTTCAATGCTGGTTTTGAGATGTATAAGAGATGTAGGTCAGGAGGCAACCAATACCTACAGCCACACCACCCTGAACAAGCCCAATCTCATCTGATCTTTGAAGCTAAGCAAGGCCGGGCCTGGTTAGTACTTGGATGGGAGACCACCTGGGAATACCAGGTGCCATAGGCTTTTTTTTTCTCTCTCATGTTCTTGCTTCCTTCAATGCTGGTTTTGAGATGTATAAGAGATGTAAGTCAGTAGGCAACCAATACCTACAGCCACACCACCCTGAACAAGCCCAGTCTCATCTGATCTTGGAAGCTAAGCAGGGCTGGGCCTGGTTAATACTTGGATGGGTGACCACCTGGGAATTCCAGGTGCTGTAGGCCTTTTATTTTTTTCTCTCTCTTCTTCTTGCTTCCTTCAATGCTGGTTTTGAGATGTAGGTCTGTAAGCAAGCAGCACCTACAGCCACACCACCCTGAACAAGCCCAATCTCATCTGATCTTGGAAGCTAAGCAGGGCCAGTCCTGGTTAGTACTTGGATGGGAGACCACCTGGGAATACCAGGTGCCATAGGCATTTTTTTTCCTCTCTCTTGTTCTTGCTTCCTTCAATGCTGGTTTTGAGATGAATAAGAGATGTAGGTCAGGAGGCAAACAATACCTGCAGCCACACCACCCTGAAGAAGCCCAATCTTGTCTGACCTAGGAAGCTAAGCAGGGCCAGGCCTGGTTAGTACTTGGTTGGGAGACCACCTGGGAATACTAGGTGCCGTAGGCCTTTTTTTTTCTCTCTCTCTCTCTTGTTCTTGCTTCCTTCAATGCTGGTTTTGAGATGTATAAGACATGTAGGTCAGTAGGCAACCAATACCTACAGCCACACCACCCTGAACAAGCCCAATCTCATCTCATCTTGGAAGCTAAGCAGGGCCAGTCCTGGTTAGTACTTGGATGGGAGACCACCTGGGAATACCAGGTGCCATAGGCATTTTTTTTCCTCTCTCTTGTTCTTGCTTCCTTCAATGCTGGTTTTGAGATGAATAAGAGATGTAGGTCAGGATGCAAACAATACCTGCAGCCACACCACCCTGAAGAAGCCCAATCTTGTATGACCTAGGAAGCTAAGCAGGGCCGGGCCTGGTTAGTACTTGGTTGGGAGACCACCTGGGAATACTAGGTGCCGTAGGCCTTTTTTTTTCTCTCTCTCTCTCTTGTTCTTGCTTCCTTCAATGCTGGTTTTGAGATGTATAAGACATGTAGGTCAGTAGGCAACCACTACCTACAGCCACACCACCCTGAACAAGCCCAATCTCGTCTGATCTTGGAAGCTAAGCAGGGCCAGGGCTGGTTAGTACTTGGATGGGAGACCACCTGGGAATTCCAGGTGCCGTAGGCTTTTTTTTATTTCTCTCGTTACTGCTTCCTTCAATGCTGGTTTTGAGATGTATAAGAGATGTAGGTCAGTAGGCAACCAATACCTACAGCCACGCCACCCTGAACAAGCCCAATCTCGACTGATTTTGGAAGCTAAGCAGGGCTGGGCCTGGTTAGTACTTGGATGGGAGACCACCTGGGAATTCCAGGTGCTGTAGGCCTTTTTTTTTTCTCTGTCTTGTTCTTGCTTCCTTCAATGCAGGTTTTGAGATGTAGGTCAGTAGGCAACAAATACCTACAGCCACACCACCCTGAACAAGCCCAATCTCGCCTGATCTTGGAAGCTAAGCAGGGCCGGGCCTGGTTAGTACGTGGTTGGGAGACCACCTGGGAATACCAGGTGCTGTAGGACTTTTTTTTTCTCTCTCTTGTTCTTGCTTCCTTCAATGCTGGTTTTGAGATGTAGGTCAGTAGGCAACCAATACCTACAGCCACACCACCCTGAACAAGCCCAATCTTGACTGATCTTGGAAGTTAAGCAGGGCCGGGCTTGGTTAGTACTTGGATGGGAGAATTCCAGGGAATACCACAGTGCTGTAGGCATTTTTTTTTTCTCTCTCTTGTTCTTACTTCCTTTAATCCTGGTTTTGAGATGTATAAGAGATGTAGGTCAGTAGGCAAGCAATCCCTGCAGCCACACCACCCTGAACAAGCCCAATCTCGTCTGACCTAGGAAGCTAAGCAGGGCCGGGTCTGGTTAGTACTTGGTTGGGAGACCACCTGGGAATACCAGGTGCCGTAGGCCTTTTTTTTTTCTCTCTCTCTCTCTTGTTCTTGCTTCCTTCAATGCTGGTTTTGAGATGTATAAGAGATGTAGGTCAGGAGGCAACCAATACCTACAGCCACACCACCCTGAACAAGCCCAATCTCATCTGATCTTTGAAGCTAAGCAAGGCCGGGCCTGGTTAGTACTTGGGTGGGAGACCACCTGGGAATACCAGGTGCCATAGGCTTTTTTTTTCTCTCTCATGTTCTTGCTTCCTTCAATGCTGGTTTTGAGATGTATAAGAGATGTAAGTCAGTAGGGAACCAATACCTACAGCCACACCACCCTGAACAAGCCCAGTCTCATCTGATCTTGGAAGCTAAGCAGTGCTGGGCCTGGTTAGTACTTGGATGGGAGACCACCTGGGAATTCCAGGTGCTGTAGGCCTTTTATTTTTTTCTCTCTCTTCTTCTTGCTTCCTTCAATGCTGGTTTTGAGATGTAGGTCTGTAAGCAACCAACACCTACAGCCACACCACCCTGAACAAGCCCAATCTCATCTGATCTTGGAAGCTAAGCAGGGCCAGTCCTGGTTAGTACTTGGATGGGAGACCACCTGGGAATACCAGGTGCCGTAGGCCTTTTTTTTTTCTCTCTCTTGTTCTTGCTTCCTTCAATGCTGGTTTTGAGATGTATAAGAGATGTAGTTCAGTAGGCAACCAATACCTACAGCCACACCACCCTGAACAAGCCCAATCTCGTCTGATCTTGGAAGCTAAGCAGGGCTGGGCCTGGTTAGTACTTGGATGGGAGACCACCTGGGAATACCAGGTGCCATAGGCCTTTTTGTTTTCTCTCTCTTGTTCTTGCTTCCTTCAATGCTGGTTTTGAGATGTATAAGAGATGTAGGTCAGTAGGCAACCAAAACCCACGGCCACACCACCCTCAACAAGCCTAATCTCATCTGATCTTGGAAGCTAAGCAGGCCCGGGCCTGGTTAGTACTTAGATGGGAGACCACCTGGGAATACCAGGTGCAGTAGGCCTTTTTTTTCTCTCTCTTGTTCTTGCTTACTTCAATGCTGGTTTTGAGATGTATAAGAGATGTAGGTCAGTGGGCAACCAATACTTACAGCCACACCACCCT